>NC_056741.1:92994238-93294238 GCF_019279795.1 Protopterus annectens
ACTGTGATCCTTTTTCTAAATTCATCCATACTAGGATCTCTCACTAAATTAAAATCTCCCCCAATAATAATTAAATCAACCCTGCTTACTGGGATAGTATCAGTTTGAAGAACTGTAACAAATGGGATGGGGTTGTCCTTCTCTGGACCATAGAAGTTTCCCAAAAAGCAGCAGATTGGAAGATCTGGTTAATGTAATATCCCATACACCCTCTAGGTGTATAATACTCTGAAGTTTTGCTCAGCTGGTTGAGGTGTGAGCCAGTGTTAAGATACCTTGTTTAGCTAGTGTGCCTAGACTATTTGTACTCCATCCCTTCCATTTCTTTACTGTCAGTATTTTATATTTTCTTTTTGATATTGGCTTCTTGTAAAACCTGGAATTAGTGGCATTCAGTCCGATCAAGGACAGCTCTGCACTAATAAGGAGGTGACATTCCACTCACATTCAGAGACACTAGATTTATCTGTTCACTATCTGATCTTTTTTATGTCAGCCTCATCATAGTAAATGATCTTCTGGGAAGAAGGAGACTAAGATGTGGAAGCTTTCACCTCAAACTCATGAAAGACTGGCATTGTGGGTAGCAACACAGACTCTAGATGGTGCCCCATGAAGGGGAGTGGTTTGGATCAACCACTTTGGGCATCAGCTGTGGTGCTCAATATCCTCTAAACAGAATATCACATGTCACAGGCCACAAATTGTGTCAGGGCTAGCCACTTTACGGCATAAAAATTGGCTGCAGGTAATTTGGTAGTGTTGACTAATATCACCAAAACTGTGCATGAGTATTGGACGGTGATAAATGGATTGAGAACCAGGCCAACTCTCACTTACACCAGGAACACATGCTAATGGTGGGAGGGATCTATATGCCTCTATTGGCCAGTATGTGTCTGCCATAAAGCCCAGCAGGCCAGGGCCAATAAACTACTGACCGGCCATTGTCCATTTGACTGGCATGGGTTACCGTGGATAAATCTGTTGAGCGAAAGCTGGACATAAAAAAAAAAAAAATGCCAAGCATGAAATAAGGATTGATGCACTCGATATAGGCTCACTTACAGGACAATGCCTGGAAGGGGATGGCATGATGGTAGGAAAACAGCAGGACATACTGTGTATCCAGCAGACAAGATGGAAGAGCAGTGCATCAAAGACACTTGACTTGGGATTCAAATTCTACTACTCAAGTACAGGACAGAGTAGAAATGATGAATGAACTGTGCTGAGGGAGAGTCTTCAGAAGACAGTGAGGGATGTTATCAGAATTGATGATAAACTCATGGCAATCAGACTCCAGTATAATGACAGGGCAATATTCATAATCACAGCTTTTGCCCCACAGCATGGTTGTGATTGAAATAAAAAGAATGTATTCAGGCAGCAGTTGCAGGACCTACTACATAAATCAGAATAATTCGATTTGGTGCTGATAATGGGACCTTAATGCACATACTGGGACAGACAGAACAGGATATGCGGATAGCCTGCATCCACATGTGTTGGGCAACAGGAATAAAGAAGATGAGGCAATTTGAGAATTTCTGTCTGGCAAATGGCTGATGTTGGCCAATGCAAGGTTCAGCAAGGGAGACAGTCACAAGATTACATACAAGAGTGATCAACATGCAACTCAGGTAGATTTTCTCATAGTAAAGAAAGGGCATTGAGCTAGCATCAGTGATTGCAAAGGCATCTCAGTGAAAGAATCATGCCAAATCATAAACTACTGGTTGCCACAATCAGTTGCATGCAGTAGTCAGAGAAGGCCCTAAGGTCGACAAAGACTATGCTGAAGGCCTGGAAGCTGACTTGACAGCAAGCACAAGAGTTCAAGGAATTATTCAGGGCTCTAGCACCTCTGGAAGAAGAGGAAATAGGTGGTGTTGAAGAAGAATGGCAGCTCTTCAAAACAGCATGTGTGGACGATAGAATGGAAGACATTCATCTGATAAAAAAAAAGAAGTTATGTACTCACCACAATGTTCCATCTGAGTAGTTCTAATTCATTCGTCTTCAACCTGTGGAATACCGGATCCATATCAGATCCGAGCCAGCAACTTTACTAGCATCTGCTCTGAGCTCCAAGCTCCTCCTCTTACCCATAATTCACCTCCACTACCTTCTAACCCCCAGATTGAGTTTGCTGAATCATATACTAATAACCCAACCTGAAAAATACTTATGACCTATAACTGCAGCCTGTAGGCTGTTCATATGCCAAGGTCCGGGGGAAGGAGGGAGGGACAGTTGAAGTCAAATGAAGTAGAACTACTCAGATGGAACATCATGGTGAGTACATAACTTCTTTATCTGAAGTAGTTTACTTCATTTGGTCTTCAACCTGTGGGACAGAGTCCCCAGCTACTAAACTCCTGGGTGGCCCTCATGGAAGGATATTCTGGAGCACCGTGGAACCAAAGGATGCTCTCCTTCTGGAAATCAAATCCAATTTGTAATGAGAAATGACTGTATGAGATAAGGACCAAGTAGCTGCAGAACAAATATCATCCAAAGAAACTCTAGACCAAAAGGCTGCAGACGTAGCCATGGATCTAGTGGAATGAGCTGTCACCTGACCTGGAGGTGACATGCATCTGTCCTTATAGACCTGAAGGATGCATCTAGCAAAGTGACCTTGGAGATAGGTTTCCCCAAAAAAGGTTTACAGAAGGATACAAACAATTGATCATATTTACGGAAAATTTTTATCCTGTATAAATAGAATCGTAACTGCCTATGAACATCCAGCAGGTGGAGTTTGTATTCCATCTTGTTAGTACAATTAGGAAAGAGCACAGGTAAATTGATGGTCTGATTGATATTGACTGGTGATGCCACCTTAAGAAAAAAGGATGGACTGGTCCGAAGGGAAACCCTATCTTTGTGAAAAATCATATAAGGAACTTTGACAGACAAGGCCTGCAGTTCTGAAACCCTTTTGACAGAGATAATAACCACCAGAAATGCTGTTTTCCATGATAAATATTTTAGATCTGTGGTTGCAGCAGGTTTAAAAAGTGGAGCAACCAAAGCTTGAAGAACCATAGTAAGGTCCCATGGGGGAACAGGATCCTTGACCAGGGGCGTAACAGAAAAGTGCCTTTAATAAAGGCTTTACACAGCCTGGAGGAGGCTAGAGAGGCAGAATTCTCACCCACATGAAAATGAGAATTGTCAGCCAACTGAACCTTGACAGCAAAAAAACTAGTTCTGTGTTGAAAAATGTCAGCTAGAAAGTCGAGAATGGCAGAAATAGGAGCCATGAAGGGGTCTAAACTCCTTTGAGAGGCCCAAAAGGAAAAACATTTCCACTTGCTGTGATAAACCTTCCTGGTCGAAGACTTATGAGCAGCAATAAAAATAGACCTAACCGAGGAGGATAATCCAGGAGTCCTAGCAATCACAGGAACTGAAGCAGCCAAGCTGTGAGCTGCAAACTGTCCAGGTTCAGATGAGGAACCCCCGAAGGGTGTGAAATCAGATCCTAAATGGGATCCAAAATCCAAGGCGGAGCCAGAAGATGAGACCAAAGAAGGGAAACCATACCGGGTGAGGTCAAAATGAGGCAATGAGGATCACTTTGCTCCCCAGTCGATGAGCTTTCTGCAAAACCTCAGAATAAGAGGGTAAGCATACAGAAGACCGGGAGGTCAAGCAATGTACTAGAGCATCTCTGGGGGACTCCCCTGGCAGGGGGTTCACAGCAAAAAACTCAGAGCGAAAAACTCGCTGCACTTCGCATTGGAAGGAGATGCAAAGAGATTGTGGCAAGGCTGACCCCACTCATGTAAGATATGTTCTGCTACTGAAAGATTCAGAGACCACTCATAAGGCATCAGAATAGTCTGACTTAACCTGTCCACTAGAATGTTGGACTGTCCCAAAATGTGCATTGCAATGAGAAAGCGACTGATGGAGATCGCCCATTCTCACACTCTCATGGCCTCGCGACAAAGGGGGTAAGATTTGGTCCCTCCATTTGTTGATATACCAGAGAACTGACGTGTTGTCAAACTGAATTGCAATCATTCCCAGAGGAATAAAAATGTGAAGGTCCTGCAATGCCAAAAGGATTGCCCTCTTCTCTAGAACATTTATGTGCAATCTGGTCTCTACAGGGGACCAGAGGCCTTGGACTATCCTGCCCGAACAATGCCTCCCCCACCTGAGTTGGGAGGCGTCAGGGGTCACTGTGGCTGGGGCCAGGGCTGGGACAAAGGGGTGTCCCTCCAAAATGTCCAGAGAGTACATCCACCGTATGAGGGGTGACAAACAGACTTGACTGAGTTGTACTGGATATGCCAATTAAAGTTCCATCAGGGACCATTGTACAGCTAGAGTCCACTGTAGAATTCTCATATGTAACCAGGCACATGGGAGGAGCGTTATGATCGCCGCCATTGAACCTAAGGCCCTCAACACTGATTCTGCCATTGGGAGATGAGAATGGTAGATTAAAGAGACATGCATCCTCAGGTTTTGTACTCTCTCCAAGGTCAGGAAGATTTTGCACTGTAAAGTATCTGTCCTTGCGCCAATGTAGTCGATCACCAGTACAAGATCTAGGAGTGATTTGGATGTGTTGATTGTGATCCCCAATTGCAGGGCAAGGATCAAGAAATAATCCATGGTTTGGGAGAGTAGACACCTGGCGGGAGCAGTGGGGAGCCAATCGTCACCAGTTTTCTTTGGCACCAAAAAGAACCTGGAGTAGAATCCCGATCTGGACTGATCTGGGGGGACGGTTTTGATGGCTTATTTTCCTAGCAGCTTGGAAATTTCCTGTGCTACCGCCTCCCTTTGCATGGGTGGTAAGTCCGGGCAGTGTTTAGGAGATTTGGGGGGACCCACAAAGGGGATAGTGTATCCTCTGGATATGATCTGAAGCACCCAGAGGTATGATGCTATGGACTCTCATGCCGCCAAGTGCAAGGACAATCATCCCCCTATTGTCTCCAGAGTAGAGCAGTAGGGCCACCCCTCAGGGTTGCTGCCTGGGTCTGTCCAAGAAAGGTTCTTGAGACAAAAAATTCTTTGGACCCGTCCTCTGGGCTGATGTCCATTCTGTCCTCCTCTGCCTCTGGGGGAAGAAGAGCCCTGAGTGTCTTGGGAATACTGTGATTTCCAGAACTACATCTTATTTTCCCCTGTTTGGTTCCAGGAAAAGGACCTTTGAAGGTTTGAGAAGCAGATCCCGATGGCAAACAGTGTCTTCTCATCCTTCTCACTCTGGACTAATGTCTCTTTGATGGTCTTACAAAAAAGAGTAGAGCCATCATAAGGGGCATTGGCAAAAGACGCCTTGAAAGGTTCCAAAAATTTACATAATCTGAGCCAGGTGTTGTACCTCATGGACATGCCAGACCCAGCTGCCCTAGCTGCTCCTTCAGTAGCATGTGATAGGAGTTGCATAGACTGCTTTCAAAGTGGCTGTGGAGAACGAGACCCTGTCCTCCTGTGACATGGACTTAAGCAGAGACTCCTCCAGCTCCTTTACCAGGTAGCATTAGAGTCTGGTGACATGGGCCAGGTAGTTCAGCACCCTAATAGAAAAGGTAGCTGAAGCGTAAACCTGCTTCCCTAGGCAGTCCATCATCCGTGACTCTCGGTCAGGAGGATGAACCGAGGAACTCTCCTGGGAAAGTTCCTTCTTTGTGGCTGCTGCTACCACCATAGCATCTACAATCTGAGGGAGGACTCAAAATCTTGTCAGGCCTTTTTAGAATTGGTTCCATGGTGTCTGGTTCCTTCAATACCTGCAAGGTGACCAGGTCCACCAAAGGATCCACGAGAGGAGACACCCAAGAAGTAGATGGGCTCATGTCAAAAGCCTCCAGGAGCATGGACTCATCAGAAGAAGGTTTGGGGGCAGACCAACCTCCCCAGCTGGTGAAGGATTTCCATGATGTCTTTAAAGGAGACATACTCGGGAGGTGACCAAGTGCCTCCTTTTGCACGTGTGCTTGCGAGGCACCCCTCTGGTGGGGCTCTCTGAGGGGAACTTGCAAGCCACTTGTTCCTCAGGGGGAAGCATCTGGGATCCTCGACCCTATGCTGTCCTTCTGGTAAAATGATGGGAATTCAGAAAGAGCCCAGGGGGACTGGGCGGAGTCCGAGGGACAGTCAGGGGTCTCAATCCAGCAGAGAGAACACTTTTTACCACGTCAAACACCGAGGGAGAGTGAACCTCCTGTGGAGACAATAAGGAGGCCGGTCTCCACTGGTCCGATGAGAGAACTGGAGCCAGGTCCGAAGTAGACAGAGCACCGAGGGAGGGAACTTGGCCCAACAAAGGCGGAGCCGATGAAAAAAGTTCCACTCCCTCGGATCAGACACCCAAGCTCCGGCTCCAAGAGTGGCTTGGATCCAAGCTGGTTGGATCTGACATGCTCCAGCAGCTGTCAGCATCGAGGAAGCAGGTACCATCAGTGCTGACCCCCTGACTAAAGCCATCCTCGAATCCGAGTACTCTGAACCCGGCGGACAGATTGGAGAAGGAGAAATCAGCTGGAAAAAAGGAAATGAGCTCCCCCCTCCTGAGGGAGAGGGGCCTGGCAAAACTCCCATCTGGATCTGAGTACGAATGAACCTCCTCATCATTTTATCCATGTCGACTTCAGATAGAGACTGGGTGGACCTTGATGAGGCCACAGATTCTGCCCTTGCAGATCAGGGCACTGAGGCCCTAGAAGCAGAGTGTGTCTCCTCCAGCTCTGGGGAAACCCTCAGAAATCAGAGCAAAGGGAAGTCACAAATCCTAGGAGTCTTATCCGGTACAGGGATGTCCGGAGACCTCTTGCATTTTTCAGTCCTGGGTCATGGCTGTCTCTCCTTCTTCCTGGCCCTTTTCTACTCTGCTTTCACAGGCTTTGACATGGGTGGTTGAGTCCCAGCCTGAGAGGGAGGAGAAGCAAGGGCAAGAGAAGAAGGAGAGGTGGCCACAACAGCCGCTGTGACCAAAGCCGATGACGAGGCAATTGCCTCAGAAGAAGGAAGAAAGCCTTTCAGGGCCAACTTTGCCTTCCTGTCTTTAATAGCGCATGGGCTAAAATCTGTGCATATAGAGCAGTCTGTGCTAAGGTGGGCCACACTCAAGCACATTACACAAAGAGTGTGGCCATCCACAGGGGATAACTTATGGCCTCACTCAGTGCATCTTTTAAATATGGGCTTATCAGTCATAACAACTGTAGAAAAAAACAACAATAAAAGCAGTAATGTTTTTTCTCACTGAACACACCACTCACCACACTCACACACAGAACACACTGAGAGGGGGAGGGGAAGCAGCACACTGACAAACTACTAAAACTAAGCTAAACAACTCTAAAGAAAGATAACTCGATGCACCAAGTGAGGGGAGGAGAGGTGGATCCTACACTATCACTAATCTAACTATAGAAAAGGAGAAAAAGACTTTCTAATGACTTTAAACCCACTTACAACCTGGAGCTCTGGAGATCACAATGCTTCAGCTATCCATGGCAAATGAGATCTGGGGGTTGGAAGGTAGTGGATGTGTATTATGTGTAAGGAGAGGAGCTTGGAGCTCAGAATAGTAAAGTTTCCAGCTCGGATCTGACACGGATCCGGTATCCCACAGGTTGAAGACCAAATGAAGTAAACTACTTCAGATCACAAAATATTGAATGACAAAATGTTGAAAACTGAAAATATTAAAAAACTATTTAATGCAGGAGTTGATGGTTCAGCTCTGAGCCCACTGTTGTTCATACTAGTGATGGACTACATTAGCAAACAAGTCAGATGGGACAGATCAGTAAATCCGCTGTGTAGAGACAATGTGGCATTGCAGGCAGACTCTGAAAAAGAACTTCAGCAAAGAATAGGGGAGTGGAGTGCAAAACTGAATGTGCACAGGCTGAAATTGAGTACAGATAGTTCTAATGGCAGAAAATCTGAGAAATCAAAAGATGCTGAGAATTCAGATAGAAGGAACAAGTTAACAGCTTCAGTTACCTGAGTGGGGTCATTGAAGAGAAGGGAAGTCTGAATTAGATACACAGTGTCAGGGGAAGTGTATGACAGAACAATGCCAAAGAAGCAGACACATAAGGTGCACAAAACAGTGGTGCATCCAGTACTACTGTAGTTGAGTCCAGTACTACACCGCTAGAAGTGGTGGAGATTATGTGCATGAGATGGGTGGCAGGATGCACACTGTGGGACAGAAGAAGAAATGAGGACATCAGAATAGAAGCCCAAGTAGCTGCAACTGCAGAGAAGGTCAAAGAGAACAAATTACAGTGCTTCAGGCATATGTGCAGAAAAGCATACGATAATCTGCTGAAGAAGATTTGGGACTGACAGGAAGAAGGCAAGAGGAAATGAGGATGCGATGGATGGCTTATGTATGGGAACACCTGCAACAGTCAGGCATGACTGTCAAAGAAGGTAGGAGAATGGCAATGAATCAAGTAAGATGGAAACAATTGAGACAAACTCTGACCCACTGCAGAAAATGGGGAAAAAGGGTGTTGATGAAACTAATAATGAATAACATGGAATTGTGGGTATTAAGATTTGTGTGAAACAGTGGATGTGAGGCATTGCTGATAGTCATTAGTGAAACAATAACCTATTTTCATAATAAATTAGTAGGGTACCATTCTGATGGTCTAGTGTCTGCTAGAAAAGAAAAACAAAACGCAGTTACCCATTCCAGTCCTCTCACCTGTAGTAAAAACATGACTATTGACATAGGATTCAAAACATGAAAAAAAAAAAAAAAACAGGAATCAATGATCCCATAACACCCCTGTATGATCCATACTGCTAAGGTAGCTGAGGAACTAAATGGCACATACATGATAAAGATATGCATAATATGTACTCTGGCATATGCTATATCCCAAAGTCTTGAGTAAGATTATTAGCTTTGGAAGCAGTTACAAATTCATAACAAAGCCACTGACAGTCCTCTCTTACAGACTTTATGTGTGAGGTGAAAGCATAGATTCCGAGGGGAATGGCCCGATCTGGACAGTGTGTATTACACCTGGATACCTCCCTGATCTCAACTTCTGTTAAAGCAGTCTCTGTACGGAACCCCTCTTCATCCACCTAGATGTTCTTTGCCATGAGATTGTGTGAGCGATGGAGAAAATCTATTCATTAACTCCAGTGGAAAGAATGAGTCGAAACAGTGAGTTGAATTACAATTTTTTCAAAGTTATTGGTCTAGCCACTTTTCTGTACTTGCTTTTAGTTTCAGGCATGCATTTAATTGGCAAAGGAGTGTTGGGGCATTCTTGTTTTTTTTTTTTTTTTGAGAGGTTAGTGGGGAGTAGCCTCCCTCATGAGTCACCTCTGAATAAAGTTGTTTTCCAAAATTCCCAGATCTTGAAATATAATGATTACTGTTTAAAATGGAGCTGGACATTGTACCCCTTTTCACAGAAAAAATGAAGATGTGGTGCTAAAGCTTTACAATTTAAAAAAGGCTTGTGTTGTAATCAGGAACCATGCACACGGAGTGTCTTATTAGTTTTACATTATTTTTGAGAGTTCTGGCTTTTGGGAAAATGTTTTTCACTATCTGTATAATTTAGGCAACTATAAGTAAATTTCCTAGGATATCTGGTATTTAGTACTCTTGGTATTTTTCTATGTGCCACTTCAATTTCTGGCTCATGAGTACTCCAAGTTCAATGCTCTTTCTTAAGATCTCCTGAAATGAAGCTATTTGGGTTCTTTCCTTCTACCTACAACTGTAGATACAGGACTCAAATATTGTTGCATCAGTATCTGTTCTTTAGATCCTTGGGTTGCAAGTCTAGTTGGGACATTGGACTGGATGATCCCTGATTTGGTTATGATGTCCTTCAGTTGGCCCAGTAGTAATACTGACACATGGTCTAGCTGGGCTTCATGATTGTGAGTGGTATTTTTAATTAAAACTATATCCAAAGCAGTAGTTTTATGAGTGGTGTCAGTGAGTGTGGGACCATTTTATTTAATACTGTGTCTTCAGCTAAAGTATCACCAGTGTTGGTCATCTTGCTGTGCATTTGCACTGTTGTTCAGAAAGTCAGATGGAAGGTCACCGATGTAAGTAATGAGCCCTAGATCTTTATATGCTGTGATAGCAGCTGTTATAAATCCAATAATGTGCATTCCCATAGATGATGACTAAAGTTATTATCGGATCAGTTTAGACTGCCATGTTCACATAATTAATCCAATTTGGAGGAAGATGAAGGCTGAATGGATTAAAACATGTCCACCATTAGCATGTGCTTTAACGCATGCCTAGTCAAACAACATACATTCATATTTTCATTTTTAACTATTTTTATTCAGCACAATAAATAAAATAACTTAAAAAACAGCTGAAGTGCTGGAGTTCTCTAATGTAGCTGCTATGAGGTACGTCATACATTCAAGCATTAGAAAGTAATAGTAATTGTTTATTTTATATAATATGTACATGTTTTTTACTGTACAGAAAACATTTGTTTATATGTATAACACTGGCAACAGCTATAAAAGGACTTAAGTGTATGGAATTATTTTATTTATGATATTAAGTTAAACATAAACATGAATGTTGAGCAATTCCACTATGAAATTCTGAATGTTAAAACCTCAAGCATCAGGAACTCTGAAAACGAATGTCTGAAATACACAAAGATGAAAAATCTAACAAAGTGTTTTTTTTTTAATATAGGGGGAACAAGTGCCCATACCCCCTGAACTAATATATATATCAACTCCATAGTCATGTTAACTTGAAGAAGGGAGAACTCTCTGAAAAAAAAGGGACTCAGTACTGTCACAAACTTTGAAAGTGCACCAGCAATAAATTCCTATGGAGAAGATTGACCACTATAGAATTTCTCATTGTCTTGCAATTCAAGCACCGGACGGTCAAAGCATTTCAGCTGAAACATCTCCAGAGGTACCATATTTTGTGAAAAATCTTTTTTATTCCTTTTTATGCAAAGATTCATTGTACATATCACTGAGATTTGCAAGGTAACAATATGAACAGGATAACAATGATATGAACAACAATACACAGATGAAACAGTTAAAAGCTAAACAGTTAAAAACTATGTACACATATGCCATATGTCAAAGATAAAGTAAAGATATTAATATCAAACAAGAATGTGTTCAAAAAGGGATTTCCAAAATTTGGTAAAGTGGACTTGAGATTTCTCTGTAGTGGAGAAGTATTTATGTGCTAGTAGGTGTTTGATAGCTAGATGCTTGAAACCCTCCCAGGTAAGTGATGCTCTATCCTTCTAGTGTAGTGTAATGTGGTATTTAAGTAATGAGACTAGTGTTATTAGGATATGTGATTGTAACTTAGTTAAGCCAGTTGGGGTGACATGGAGGAGAGCTACTTTCGAGGATAGAGTTGTTTTTTATAGCCCATTTTTGTCTAGCTAAACTCTATGGGAGCACCAGAGTTTATAGGTACATTTGCAGCTCCAGAAGATGTGGAATAGGCCAGCTTTATGGGTATCACAGTAGAAGCAGAATGGTGAGGTGGAGGGGTATATATTATTTAGAATGGTTGGAGTAAGATAAGCATTATGTGATATCCATAATGTGTGTATAATTGAGTTTTTTAAGGAGAATGAGTTTTGAAGTAAGCTGGATGGATTGTGATATTTGATTATTTGTGACTGCAAATCAAGTTCCTTCCAGTATTTAGAGAAAATAATGTATTTTTGTGTTTTGATTGAAAGAATAAGTTTGTAAGAATTAGATATATTTTTTTTGTTTAATGATATGAGGTTCCATATGGATTTACAGGTTTGAATGTCACTGGCATTTATTTCTGGATTATCTATAACACAGCGTGTAAGGTCACATATTTGCCTTAGAATGATCGCATAGCTTTTGGGGAGGTTTAGTTGAGTTCTCATTTCAGTGATGGTATTGTTCTTAAAGGGATCTATATCCAAGATGATTAATTTCTTAAAGAGGGGATAGTTGTGTAGATTAATCATATTGTTATTAATTTTAAGATTGGGGTTAAGGTGGATTGGTTGTAGGGAGGTGAATGCATAATATAAGTTTAAATATTTGAAAATTTTTTGTATAGTGATGATTTTGTGTTTTATATTTGGGTATATTTTAAGGTTTTTTAAGTTCTCGCTATATATGAAGGGTAGGGCTCTGGGGTTGAGGCCAAATGTTTTAATATAGTTTAAAAGTTTAACCCAAGTTGGAGCCCATTGTTGTGATGTTGGTGTGCAGTCAGCTGTTGTTATTAGTCTATTGGATTTTATGATATCATAAATATGATATCATAATCGAGATTAAAGTCAGGCAACACTAAGGCTCCTTAGTTTTTAGGGTAGGTCAGTTTGTTATATCTGATTGTAATTGATTTAGGAGTCCAGATAAATTTGGAAATTGGATAGTTGAGAGTTTTGAAGAATTTTTGGTTAATAAAAATCTTGGTGGCGTTAAAGATATAAAGAAATCTGGGTAGTAGATTCACCTTAATTGTGGCTATTTTAGCAAGGAAAGGAGTTGAAGTTTTGTCCATCTGATGAGGTCATGTATGTTTGACCATAGTTTGGTGATAGTTTGTTTTCCACCGTTTAGGGTTTTGGTGAAAGTATACTGCTAGGTATTGCATCGATTGGTTTATTTTAATATCAGATGTTAAAGGGTAGTTAGGGAGCTGACAGAGGGAGTTAATATGGATGATATTTTTTTTTTAAGTTCAGTTAGTAATTTGAGAATGCTGAGTAGGTGTCTATGGTGGATATCAGCTTGTGAAGGTCCGAGTTGGGTAGTGAGTAGTAAAGATTCAGATCATTAGCGAAAGCTGATAGGGTAATTTTGGTATTAAAGATGTTGGGGATGTGATGGAAAGTTTTCTGAGAGAGAAGGAAAAGAGGTTCAATGTAAAGATTATAAAGATAGGGGGACATGGGACAACCTTATCTGGCATCATTCTCAATGTCAATTTGAGAAGATAGGTGTTTGTAAATTTGTAGATAAGTGTGGGCTTTGGAATATAGTGTTTTAATAGTTTGTATATAATTATTGGTTATGTTGAATAGAGGTAAAATATTTAGCAAAAAGTTTATGCCAAGTCTATCAAATGCTTTAGAGGCATCAATAGCTAAGGTGTAGATAGGAGTATGGGTATGGGTAGAAAGATTAATCATAGTGTCTATTTATTTATTTATTTATTTATTTATTTATTTGCAGTTGGTTTACCAGGATAGTCCATTGGGCCAAGATGAACCCATTTTCAATGGAGTCCCGGGGAGAAAAGCTCCAAGCAAGGTTACAATAGGTTTTACATCCATTTACAATATTTACAAGAATTATACAATTAGAGCATACAATTTGTGGTAGTCAGACTAGTGTTAAATGTTACAGTTAGAGCAAACAATTTTTGGAAGAACAAACTGGTGGTATACATTTCAGAAGATGCAGGCTACAAAAGGTAAACATTTCAATGTAGATAAGTAAGACGCAATTGAATCATTTGCAAGTTTGACAGAGCAGACAATGTAATTTTTTGTAATTTTTTTTTTTTTTTTTTTTAGCAGAGATAAGAAATGTCCTAGTGGAGGAGAAGGAGAGATAGTCAGTATAGATCATGAAGGATGTGAGCATGAGCATTCCCACTGGGAAAATAGATGAGAGTGAAGAGATTTGTTGAATGTAAGGTGGTTGAAGGTGGTACGAATGGCAGGAGGTAGGGAATTCCAGAGTCATGCTAGGCTAAAGGATAGGATATTTTTACCAGGGGGATGATTTGGTTTATGTAATTCCATTAGATTTTGGTTGTTAGATCTAAGTACTCTGCTGGGAAGGTGAAATTTAAATGCTGAGGATAGAGATGGACAGAGGTCAGGTTTGAAAATGAGCTTGTGAGCAAGAGTAAGTTGAGAATAGATGAGTTGGTTGGGAAGTTCAAGCCATTTTAATTTATGCAGTGAAGAGCAGTGGTGGGTAGAAGACTTATGACTGGTAGCGAATTTAGCAATTTTGTTGTAACAGGTGGAAAGTTGTGTTTTAAGGGAAGATTGGATGTTAGTTAGGAGTGGGGCTCCATAGAGAAAAGAGGGGATAAGGAATGAGGTAGAGAGAGTGATTTTAGTGGAGGGTGTAAGGTAGCGATTGTGCCGGTATAGCATGCCTAGTTTTTGATGTTTTGTTTTTATATTGTGTTGAATGTGGGAGTTGAATTTGAGATGGTTGTCGATTTGAACACCCAGTAACTTAGCACTGGACACCAATTCCAGGGATGTGTTATTGTGGCTGGTGATTGATTGAGAGTTGGTATTGATAGAGATGTGTTTAGAGGGGGGTAAACACCATTAGTTTGGGTTTAGAGGCATTGAGAGCAAGGTGGTTATCTTTCATCCATAGTTCAGTGATAGAGAAGACATCTTGTGTAAGCTTTTGTAGCACTGGGAAGGATATGGCAGAACAGATGATAGTTGAATCATCAGCATATTGGATAATGCTGGAGAATGGGATGGAGTTGTGGAAATCATTTATGAATATATTAAATAACAGAGGACCCAGTATGGAGCCCTGGTGAACTCCAGTTGGGGTATTTAGAAAAGATGATGTGGCTGTTTTCCACTTTACTGACTGGTATCTATTTGATAAGTAGCTAGAGAACCAGGACAATGAGGAAGGAGATAAGTTGAGTTGAGAGAGTTTGGTTAGAAGAAGTTTGTGAGAGATAGTGTCAAAGGCCTTTGAAAGATCAAGTAAGAGGGTAGAGACAATATGACCAGTGTCCCGAGCTGTGTTTACCATTTCTAGGAAGGAGAGGAGGGCTGACATAGTGCTATGACCGGGTCGAAAGCCATGCTGAGTTGGAGTTAGTAGATTATTGTCTAAGAGGTAAGGTAGGAGCTGTAGATGGATGCACTTTTCTAGGAGTTCAGAGATAGGGGATAAGATAGCTATGGGGTGGAAGTTTGTAATATTGTTGTTATTGCCACCTTTATGTAGAGGTATGATGAAAGCCTTTTCCAAATTTTGGGTACCATGCTTTCTTGGATAGAGCGGTTGATTAGTATACTAATGGGGTAGGCAATGGCTTTAGCAGCTATACTAAAGACGTATGAAGGAATATTGTCAGAGGCATTGGAGCATGGTTTAAGTTTCTGTAGAAGTTTTTTACCGTAGCTGTTGGAATTGGTTTTAGTGACAGAGGTGTGGGAAGAGGGGTTGATGGAAATGGAGAGGAAGTGGTAGTAGAGAGGGAAGTGAAGGGAAGGGTGTTAGTTGAAGAGAGAGTGGGAGCAGTGGAAGATGGAATGATATTGGAGAATGAAGATGTTAGTTTGGAGATGGAATTTATGAAAAAGGAGTTGAATAGTGTAGTTAAGTTGTTATCAGGAGTATTGGGTTCAGGGCTGGGGTTGAGTATTTTGCCAGGATTGATAAGGGTAGAAATTCCTTTCCAGAACTTCTGAGGGTTTGTTTTATTACTGTTTTGGAGTTTGGAGAAATAGTTTTGTCGATCAGCAGTAATAAGCTTTTTTACTTTGTTTATGAGTGGTTTGAATTCGGTATGGGAGAGGGGAGATTTATTTTTATGGTACAGAGCCCAGACTTTGTCTCTGTGTCTCATAGCTGTTAGGGTATTTTTGGTTAGCCAGGGGGTGGTTTTTAGTTTTATTCTTTTAGAGCTTAGTGGAGCATGGTGATCTAGGATATTTAAGAAGGTTGAGTTGAAGTGGGCTACAGCATCATCTAGGGCTAAATTTTTTAGAACATTACAGTTAATTGCTTTTAGAGAGTCATTGAAAGCTGTAGGATTAAAGTTTTTTTGGTTGAGAATGGTTATGTAGTTGTGTGTTCTGAGTAAAGGTGTTGGAATTGATGCACAAAGGTGGGCAGGTGATCACTGAGGGAGTCTGGAAGTGTACCACTGTCAGAGAAGTAATGAGGGTGAGAGACTAAAATCCAGTCTAGAATGCTACCTGAAGATAGAGTTTTAGAGGGGCGGGTTGTGGTGTTAATTAGTTGTGAGAAGTTGTAAAGGTTAATATTAAGTGGACTTGTGGCAGACTGAATGGAGGACCAGTTGATGTTTGTATCACCTAAGATTATTATTTCATTGTTAATATTAGTGGAGAGCCAGAAAAGGATGTTTTCGAGTGTAGTAATATTGTCTCCGGGGGGGATGTAGAGGGAGGCTATTAATATGTGTTTGTGTTTATTAATTTGAAATTTTGTCAGGAGTAATTCTGCTTTATTGAAGTTAGGAAAAGGTTTGTTATAAGAGGTGACTGACAGGGATGATGAATATAAGAGAGCTACACCACCAACTTTTTTATGGAATCTATCTTTTCTGATTATTGAGTAATTTGGTAGTGTTATATCATGGTCTTTTATGTGGGACTGTAGCCATGTTTCAGAGATAGATAAAATGTCGGGTTTATTGTGTGAAAGCCAGGCATGGAGGCTTGGGATTTTGTTTACTATGCTTTGGGAGTTTAGGGAGGTGAAAAGTATAGACTTGTCTATGGTAGAAGAGTTTGAAGGGCCAGGGTTGGGATGTATGCCTCCTGATAATAGAGTAGTAATTATATGTAGAATAGTATTGGTAAGGTATTTGGATTGTTTAGAGTATGGGTTGTGCTTTGATGCATTAGTGAAGTATTTGTTTGCTACTATAGTAGATGAGTGTTTATGAGGGGTAATGAGTTTATAAGAAAAGAATAGTTTTTTTATAGGATAAAGATGGGGAAATATTATGATGTGAGGTTTCAAAGGAGGTGTGTTAAAGTGAGTAGTTATGTGGAAGGTTTGAGTGTGGCTAGTATGTGTGGGTTGAGTGAGGTAGTAAATGTAGGATAGGTTGAGGAGAAGTAGGAGTAGTGAGGGGTAGGTTAAGGGTTTTGGGAACATAATAAAGGTGGTTGTGTAAAGAAAAAAGAAAAAGGTTGTAAGTAGTTACTAAGCTGTAATTTAGAAGACCTTTTGGATTAGGAGGGTTATGTGTATTGGAGAGTAGGAAGGGTGTTTGGTTAATTGTGGGGAGTATGGTGTGGAGTAATGTATGATGGGTTGGGTTAGCTAGAAGCTATGGGCTGAGCAGTGGAGGTTGATTGGTTAGGTAGGATTTATTAGTGGGTGGAGTTGTGGATGTTATGGGTAGGATTGGGGAGTGCTATGGAGTTGTAGTGGGTGTGGTTAGCTAGGTATAAATGTAGATGTCATGGGGGGGGGGGGCGGGTGAGAATTGGGGGCAGGGTAATGGGAGCGGAGTGAGCCCGCAGGGCGAACGGAGCGGGAAGAGCCAAGGAAGGCAGGATGAGAGCGAGAACCTATCAGTGGACTATTGTATGGAGAGGTAAGTACAAGGGGCAATGGTTTAATAGAATAGTGTTACTTAAGATATTAAAGAGAAAAAGAAAGCAAGGGAAGTTAGAACATGTATAAAGTAGAGATTAAGGTAAAAGATGTGAGAATCAAGAGTAGTAGGAAAAGGGAAGCCGCCTAGTGGACAGATGGTAGAATGCACCAGTGATTCCACCAAGGTAGATCCCTAGGCTGAAAATTATTGAGGAGGACCAAGGGACTAGTAGAAAAGGTGGTCTGGAAAGGGGCTGTAATGGGAGGTGCAGTGTTGGACAGGGTTTGGCTGCTGAGGTATCCTGGCAAGGGAGCGTACAGAACCTAGCAGGGCTTTTAATACAATATTAAATACAGAGATTTAGCAGTGGTTGTACATACTTTCTTAATACCTTCTGTGACAATTTTTACATCTGTTCACATACAAGGGATGTGGCAGTAGGACCTTTTCTATATTAGTATGGGTCTAGGCATCCAGGCCAGGCGTAGTTGCAAGAAGGTATTTCAGGGCAGAAAGGCTGGAGAAGAAGAGAGAAATTAAAGAGAGAGATTGTACTTTAAAAGGCAGTACAGAAACACTTTGGCTCACAATAGCATATATTTTTCTGTGTAAAGAGGTATCATTAATATATCAATTAGCATGTGCAATGCAGTTTTAGAGAACTAAGCAAAAGAAGCAATCTATACAGTTTGCTTACACTTAGGTAATTAATACCAAATCACATTTATCCACTCTATAACATACACTAGAACAAATATAGGTTAACACTAACTAATGATTCGGCGCATTAAGCTATGCAGAAAATTTTCAAGTGAAAAACAGTCAATTCACTAAAAAGGCAGTACAATATGTGCTAGGTATCTTAACAGAGAACTGTTCTTCTTGAATAACATTAGATAGTCCAGTTGAATGGTTAAAAGGTAGAATAATCTCTTCTGAGCATATGCTGAGGATGATGTATATAGTTAGAGTTGCCCAGCACATTCAGCAAGCTACAGTTAACTAGCTTTAGCTATGTTCCACTAGACCAACTCAGCCTTAACAATTTGTATTAATTCCTATGATCGTACTAGGAATACTGTTCATAATTAATTGTCTTCCTATTATATAAAATATAGTTTTGCAGGCTTAATGATTGTGTTTATGGTAAGCGCTTAATTCTTAGCCAGCACGCGATACAGGGGTTGGCGCCAAAATAATTCAACGACCAGCACACCAACAAGAACAAAACTTCATTCCTTAACTTTAATTAACAGATAAGCAGGCTAAATGGTATTGTATGTGATAAGCGCTAGTCGCTCAGCAGGACACAATATATGGATTTGTGCCAAAAGATATAGTAGACTAGCACGCAAATAATTCACATAATTCTTCCAATTGTATTAAATATAAGTTGTGCAGATTTAATGGAAGTTTATTTGATTAGCTTTAAACGTCCAGTCAGCACTCGAGCAGGGATTAGCACCAGTAGGCATCGCCAATCAGTACGCTGTTTGTACAGTAAAAAAGACGGTCTATGGAAAGATATTCAGTAGACAACTTGTTTAGCACGCCAATAGTGCATGAGTACTTTCTATTGTATAAATATATGTTGTGCTGGCTAGTGGAAGTGTATATGGTTAGAATGTAAACACTTAGCCAGTACTCGTACAGGGATTGGCGCCAATAATGTTCAGCACGCTAGTTGGTACAGTAAAAAAGCCGGTTTATGGAAAGATAGCGTGTCAATGCCTACAAGTCGGCGTTAGTGCTGAGATCATCAATACATCACAAAAATAGAGGCAAGACTAGTAAATGGTAAAATGGCATTAGCTATTGCCTTCTAAACAATAATTCATGACCATCACACTAAAAATTCATTAATTATCGGTCTGTGGTAGATAGCGTTACAGCGCCTAATCATGGGTGTAATTGCTGAAATTACCAGCACTCAAAAGGAAATGCAAGCAGTACTGATAGGAGTTTGTTAGCATTAGCGAATGTCCACTTGGCCAGAATAGGGCTAATTTAACGGATCCATTCAGCATTAACACAAGTTTAGTATTCATGCTTATCCACCTTCTACTAATGTTTTAGTTACATAAGTGAACCAGTATATACAGGCAATCAGGAGTATCCTAACAGTAGCAACATTAATTTGACATTAATTTACAGCAGAATGCAATTCATTTCTGAAACAGAACAGGATATTACCTTACTATAGTTACAGATGCAACACCAGGATACACAGCAGCCGGGGGCAGAATTACATTAAAGAAGGCATCATGGGACAGGGAGGTTTTATAACCTCTGGGAGGGAGTTAGGTAGATGGAGGGAGGAGCAGGGATAGGTGTAGGCAGGTACTGACAGGAAGATCTAAGTCATATAGATATGTGGAATCAGAAGGAAGTAGAGAAGAGGTGAGTTTGATTAGAGTGCTAGAAGCTGAGGGATAGCACGTATTGACAGAGTCAGTAGAAATATGGCATCAGGATAACATAGAGTAATAGTGATTATGGTTACATTGTAAGAAGCCAAGGGGATAGCAATTTAGTTAAGGTAATGGATGTCAGGGAGGGTAAGAGATAAGAGAGTAACGTTAATAGTAACAGGAATAGGAGCCAAGGAAGGCAGGATGAGAGCGAGAACCTATCAGTGGACTATTGTATGGAGAGGTAAGTACAAGGGGCAAGGGTTTAATAGGATAGTGTTACTTAAGATATTAAAGAGAAAAAGAAAGCAAGGGAAGTTAGAACATGTATAAAGTAGAGATTAAGGTAAAAGATGTGAGAATAAAGAGAAGTAGGAAAAGGGTAGCCGCCTAGTGGACATATGGTAGAATGCACCAGGGATTCCACCAAAGTAGATCCCTAGGCTGAAAATTATTGAGGAGGACAAGGGAAAAGGTGGTCTGGAAAGGGGCTGTAATGGGAGGCGCAGTATTGGACAGGGTTTGGCTGCTGAGGTATCCTGGCAGGGGAGCGTACAGAACCTAGCAGGGCTTTTAATACAACATTAAATACAGAGATTTAGCAGTGGTTGTACATACTTTCTTAATACCTTCTGTGACAATTTTTATATCTGTTCACATACAAGGGATGTGGCAGTAGAACCTTTTCTATATTAGTATGGGTCTAGGCATCCAGACCAGGCGTAGTTGCAAGAAGGTATTTCAGGGCAGAAAGGCTTACTATAGTTACAGATGCAACACCAGGATACACATCAGCTGGGGGCAGAATTACATTGATGTATGTAGTATGAGGGTATGCTCAAAGGTCTGTCTACGTATTGTAAAACCTGACTGTTCAAGGGAGACAATGTCCAGGATAATTGGTTTAATTCTATTTGCTAATATTGATTCAAATATTTTCCTATCAAGATTTATTAGTGGCATCAGTCTGTAGTTCAGGGAATTTTTGAAGTCTGAATTTGGTTTCGGGATGAGAATCATTTTAGAGGCATTTAGATGAATATCATTTATACCATAGGTAGTAATGTAGTTATATAACTGAAGAAGAAAAGCAAATGATTTTTGGGGGAAGGCTTTGTAAAATTCAGCCATAAGACCATCTGGACCTGGAGATTTGCTGGGTTTGAGTTTGCTGATTGTCATAATAATTTCTTGTTGGGAGATGGGGATAATAATTTTTTTGTTGATCTGGGCTAATTTTGGGAAAGTTTAGTTGGTTTAAGAAGGCATTTAGGTCTTGTTTGTTTTGTGGGAGGTTTGATAGTTGATAGGAATTTGTGTATATACTTTTGTATATTTGTATGGTATCTTGAGTAGTGTGTATGAGTTTATTTTGGCAGATGAGTTCTGCAATATTAGGGGCGGGTTTGTTTTGGTTAACTACTCTTGCTAGAAATTTATATGGCATGTGAGACAATTCAGAGCAATTTGCTAGCGTTTTAATTTTGTGGTATGTAAGGTTTTCAGCGTTGAGGTCATATAGCTTTTGTTGTAGTTGTGTTATTTGTTTTTTAGTTTCTTGGCTAAAGGTTGATTGCAGTTTAGCTTCTAGCTTAAGGATTTGGCTTTAAAGGTAAGTTTCTTCCTGGAGATGTTTTTTTTTTTTTTATAGTACGAAGCTTTACTTATAAAGGTCCCTCTGATTATGGATTTAATAGATGCCCAGTAAATATCCAAAGGTAGATAATTAAAGGTTAATTTGTTTAAGTCCTGGTCCAGGATATCTATTTCCTGTAGTAGTTCTTTTTTCTTTAGTAGGTTAGAAAAAGGACCCAGTTGTACCCTCAATTAGTGTTAGATTGATTGTTGATCCAATCAATGGTTAGGTTAATCTTTGAGTGGTCAGATAGGTATCTGGGTTCAGTGAGGAAATAATTTTTATATTTAGTAAATACATCAGAAATTAGGAAGAAATCCAGTCTGAACCAAGACTTATGACACATAGAATTGAATGTATATTTATTTTTAAAGGAGTTGGGTTGGAAAATATGGGGATCAAATATGTTGAAATCAATTTTAAGTTCCTTGAGAGCTAATGAGGCATGGGTATTATGTTTGTGTTTATGATTGGATCTGTCAGTATCAGGGTCCTGGACAGAATTCCAGTCTCTTCCTATTATGTAGTAATGATTGGGGAATTCTAGTAATATTTTGTATATTGACATTATAAATTTGTGTTGATTTACACAAGGCACATATAGGTTTAATATCGGAATAGGTTTGTCTAGACAGGTTGATTTAGTTGTTATATAACACCATCTACAATTCTGGTCCATACCGTGTTTTATAACTTCATCCTGAAAGTTCTTTTTAATATTGATTACCACTCCTGAGCTATTCATGCGTTTGCTAGAGGCAATGATATTTTTAATCCATTTTTTCTTCAGGGAGGGTTTCAATTGCTCTGGTTGCATGTGGGTTTCTTGTAGTAGTATTAGGTTAACTTTAGATTTGAATACCAAATGTAAAAGTAGTTTCCTTTTTTTGTCAAGTTGAATCCCTTTTAGATTCTATGAATCAAGTGACCACATAATTGCTTTTGTGTTCCTGGGTTAGTGAAAAGTGGGTTCGAAGGGTGTAGTCGAAATAGTAGATGTATAAAGATGGACATTGGCATATAACTCTTTCTGCATGAAACATGTGTCTATTCACTAAACTACTATGCCCAGAAGAGTGTGGGGTAAAGGTCAATACAAAACTTGAAAGGAAGTTAAGGTAGTGCTCATCTAGTGTAGTTCTTCTTACTACTGGTTCTTTAGTAGCTTTTAGCCCCATATTAAATACATATAAACAGGTTACAAATAGCATGTTCACCTAGTCTAACAACTGCTAGTTCTCTAGCTCTCCATTGTTAGTTATTTATGGGGGTAAGGAATAGAGCATAATATGATGTAATCCTGTAAAAAAAGAAAGAAAATCTCCCAGATGTAGTAGCTAGTGATAGATTTCTAAGTAGTGGTTAAGATGGTGTAAGGATAAGTATATCCATGTATGTTGTATTGTTAAGTTCTTCTTTGATGGGCATTAATCATTGTTGATAACTGAAGAAATAGTACTAATCATTTAGATTGGTGTGATTAGTGTAATTAGAGTATGACATATTATGTCATATTTGCAGTTGATCTGTCAAGGGGTATTACTCGACACAGGTCTTGAGCTAAAGGTTATTATAACAACTGAGTTTGTACGTTTTGGTATTATGACAAATGGAGTTACTAGATTGTTGATATTCTGATTATTCATAAGTTAGTATTCACAATAACATATTAACAAATTCTTCCTCGAAGAGGTGGTTAAGTCTGTGACAGTAATCAGAACAAGTAAACATAGTGTTTATACAATATGAGTTACTTGTCAAGAGAAATATAAGACATTTAAAAGCACATCTTATTCCGTTAAATATTTTTAGCATCATTTAACTGTCATCAAAGGCGAGATTGTTGTTACAGGGAAACAACGTGTTAACATAAACTAGTTGAGTATCCCAGATACTTTAATTGGGTGGTAAGGCATATATGAGAGTAGTTATATCTACATTTTCTTTTCTCTTTGTTCCCTTTTCCCCTCTTCCTCTCTTTTCTTTCTCTTTTTTACTTTTCATTTCTCTCACTAGCATTTTTATTTTGCCTTTCCTCTCATTCTTTTATCTTTTCTACACATGATTTGTATACAACACAATGCTCTGTGGAGAAGAAGAGAAAAAATGCAGTTGTTTGCTGGATGTCTATTGATTAGCATTATATGTTGTTCAAAAACATTTTTCAAGTCTATAGGTTCTTGCAGTATGAGTCACATAAATATAATTAGGCAAAGCGTATCAAAACAGGAATTGTCACATTTGTAAAACATACCTATAAAAGTATTTGGTATGCATGTCATTTTGCTGCTTTGCTTGTTATTCATGTTTTATAATAATTCCATGCATGTCCTAGTGGAGTACCATGTCAGTGTAACTTGAGTATGGAGGAGTAGCTGTGTTTCCTTAATGTTGGAAGGATAACCACACTTTGCCTGACAGGATCAGCGTGTGAAGCAACAATATTGTAACTGCGGGGAATTACTAAACAGTAGAACAATCCCAGTATTTGAGTATCTTGAGTTTTCCAAGGTCAGGAATGCTATAGAAAGTGTCTTTCTGTTATTTTAATGCAGTTTGTGCAGTTTTCTTTATTTTGTATTCATGAATCTGCCGAGAAAAATGGTAGTGTCACTTTAATTGAGATAAGGCTTCTGGGAAGCTGAGTTCAGGGGTGAAGGTTTTTCAAGTAATATAAGTTGGTCTTGATAAGTATCAAGTTTTATTTTGTTTCTGGATTGAGTTATCTGTTGGAAAAAGTAGTTTTATAAAGTGTTTTTTGAGAGCTAGGTAGCTACAGTGTCTAAAGATCGGCAGCCGTTTTAGATCTGCAGAGGTACCTTTTTGAGAAATGTCTCCTGACTGGTGCTTACTCACGCAATGAACAAACCTACATGAGTTTCGATACCACCAAGCAATAAAGATAATTCAGAAATAATCAAAAGTTTTCTGCATGATATTCCTCTTCCATAAAAATTCATGTAACAAATGATAGAGATAAGGAACAGGTTCATCAGATCAGCAGGAATATTCATGAAACAGTTTAAAATTGTTAATGTTCTCACACAGCAAATTTCACAAGACCCTGTTTGTCTCGCAGTGGTGGCTGCACACAGAAACGTACAGAGGGGTAATGTGGAAGAATGACTTACTGTATTTGTTCTATTTTATTTTACATTTGTTTACTGGAGTGATATTCTGTTCACAACTGATCATTTGCAAGTACTGTCTGGATGAATTAATTCACAAAAAATGAAAAAAGAAATCTGATTTGATTTTGGAAATCATATAATGATGTAGTATGGGGAAATAAAACACATTATTGATCAGCTCAGAACACTGCTAAGCTTGCAAAAAGTGATATTGCAGTGTCTCCTGACCATATACTTTACACCGCAGGAGCTAGAAATCCAAAAATTCAGTTTAATTAAGCAGAACCACTTCCTGTTTCAGAGGACTGATGAGCTGGAGACCAATAGCTAATGCTTGAGCTTGAAAATATTTGAGCTTCCTGACTGAAAAGAAGTAACTTGCATATCCTGAATGCACGGTTTCCACATATCCTAAAACATAAAACATTTTTTTTTGCCAGGCAGTGAAGAGTTCATAGAATAGTTTTGAATCAAATGCATGGTCTCTCAATCAAACCCTGACCTATTATCAAGTTCCTAAAATTTAAGCCAATTGAAGATGATGTCATGAAAATTAAGAAAATGAGCAAGAAAGTAGACGCCAAAGAATTTTTCCTCACGTGGATAGCAAATATTGGAGGCATGATGGACAAGAAAGATTTGGCTGGGAACATATTTTTGGGAATGTAATGAGCTGCCAGACTTTAGGGATGCCCGGCAGATCTCTCTGTCAGAGATGCACGGTGAGCTGATTGGACTGACTGGGAGATGATTTTTTTTTTTTTTAGTCATGCTACAGAATCGGAATTGCCTAAATATAGTAAAGTTTGCTGAGTCTAATTATGGTAGCTGCCAAAAAAGCAATTACTAGAAAACAGAAATCAAATTCTAGACCAACATTACTAGAAGTAGTGAATATAGTAACAGAGATAAAACAACTGGAATTGGGATCTTTAGAAAAGGAAAGGAGCAAACTACATAGGAATAAATGGAACTTGTGGGAACAATATAATGCAGAGCAGGAATGAGGTTTAAGAGGCAGGATTTGTATGAGTCATATAATACTTTGACAATGACTGGATAGTTTATAAGTGATGTATAATGTTTGCAACTACAGTTGTTTCAATGTTGTCTGTGATGTACACTGTTTGCAACTAAAGTGGTATCATTTTGTTTATGTTTTTTTTATTTATATAAATGTACAATTGCATTTGTCATGTGAAAATTTAATAAAGATGTATAAAAAGAAACTTACCACAACAACCTGAGCTAGCTCTTACACCAAGAGATTATCCTTGAAAAGCAGCAAAGAATACATTGTTTGGGTTCATGATGATAGATTGAACAGTAAACCTCCAGTGCCCTCCCATCAAAAAAAGAAATGAGCACATTTTGCTTAAGGACAGTTTCACTGAAACTGAAAAGTTTTTTGCAAGGGGTAAGCCCCCCCTGCCATCCCTATTGTATTAACTCCCCATACCTTCCTGACTTGCATATATCAATTCCAAGGTGGCAAACACTATGGAAAGTACAGAGCTGATTTCTGTTGAAAGTGATTTTCAGATAAGTATTTCATTACCTGCCTGGTTCCCAAATAGGCATTGCAGTATTCCTCAAATACACAAGAGTGAAAAAAAGTTTTACATTTAGGCCATTTATGGCAGGTCATGGCTCTAAAATAAAGTCTTCAGCACAAGTTTTAGATAGTATATTACAGTCTTGAAACATGAAAGTCGCTCTTCTCCTTCAAACTTCTTTTTTGGAGGGCCTCTCCCCCCACACCCCTTGAACTTTATTTATATATACATATATATATATATATATATATATATATATATATATATATATATATATATATACAAATACACCAACTCCAAGAGAGCTATACTTCAGAGAAAAGAAAATATTCTGAGAAATGGCATCTCAGACTTAGTATGTACAAGTCTGATCTTTCAGCCATTCAGCCTCCATACTACGGGACTCACTCATGAGGCCCTGACATTTGAAATGGTTACTGTATAGGTTAATCCCAATACTTGAAAGGGAGGAGATGAAATGGAATCATTTTTAAGTAAGAAGTCAAATTTTGTTACTTCAAAACTGAATATTAAATGTTCTGTTATTTTTATATTTAACAGCAAACATTTCCATCAGGTTTAATGGGAGCTGTAATGTCTCCAGTTGCAGCTAATCTTGCTCTAGCTAAGATGGAAGTTATTGTTTTACATAGCCTGTAAGCTTTTCAAAATGTAATTTTTCATTCCAGATTTATTAATGTTTTGTTTTTTGTGGCAAGGGATCTAAAACTAATTGGAAGATTTTACTGATTGCTTGAAAAATGGAATGCCCTATCTGAAATTTATGTATGAATGTCAGGACAGAAACATTAACTATTAATATATGTGTAGATCATTGTGTATATTGAACCTAGTCAGCCACTGTAGCTAGACAGCACTTGCATATAAGTTACCGAGCACGTACATGATTAGTGCCATTTTGTGTAGCCACTCAGATTGAATGTAAGCTTGACTGGAGATGCACATGTGAGTGTGTTAAAAGTAACAAGTCAGTCAGTAAGCTTATGAAGTACAAAGTATATGTAAAAGTTACAGCTCCTGATGTGTAAATGTATAAAAAATGACTTGAAAGTCACCGAGAGTGTGATAAGAGACCTAGGGACACATGTGGACAGTAGTCTCTCCTTTGATAACCACATCGCCACAGTAGTCAGGAAATCCTTCTAAGTGGCACACCTCATCACAAACAGTTTCTCATCCAGAAAAAAGGAGGTCATTGTTCCTCTCTATTCATCCTTCATTAGACCTATTATAGACTACAATGCCACATTTGGTATGTACGTCAAAAGACATTTACAACAACCGAAAAGGCCACAGAAATACCTCACAAAGAGGATCACTGGCCTCAAACAGATGCCCTATGCAAACCATCTCATAAAACTCCAGTTCTACTCCATCACATATTGCCCACTCAGAGGCAATCTCTGCCTAACATACAAAGCCATGTCAAACCCAGAGCTGTTGGACATGCTACACTTAAAGAAATCCCAGTCCCTCCAAGCCACACACTCCAGGGACCTAAACCTTGTCACCACAATACACAAAACATGTTGGAGGGATAGGTTCCTGTCCTAGAGACTCACCATACTTTGGAACAAATTGCCCATGCATTGTCAGGCAGAGCACCTCATTAGCCCTCTTTAAGAAAAATCTTGACGATTGGATGGGAAATAGGAAATTCACCTCAGGGATCACATCTGTGGATCTGCTAGACAGGGGCACAGGAAAATAATTGTTAGGTGGCGAAAGCCAGGGAATCTTTATGGCTAGGCTTGTACAGGCCCTAGGGATGATAGCCTAGTACCTACCTATGAACCTATGAATGCACACCCAGCCTCAGTGTCTCATTTGAATACACAAGACATGTGACATGGTGTCAGAATGGGATCCAAAGTTGAAGTAGCTCGCAGACCAGAAGTGCAGTAATATCCAGGTGTGAACTCATAAACAGGTCAGCGGTTATTTGAAGTTACTTAAATTCATTTCAAATGATTTTCATTCTTCAAGGATGTCTCTAAAGTGTTTGAAATTTTCAAAAAAGATAAAATGCCTGTTTTTTTTTTTTTTTACAATGTACAACTTTTTTGCAGTAACTAAGACTTTTTGAAGTGACTGCTATGTCTGTGTTTGAGTTATTTGCAGTATTAAAATAAAACATTTTCCTAGAGGTTGTGCATTTGAGCAATATTGCAAGTACCAGGTCTACACTTATGTTTAAAATCAATTTTTTGTTATGACAAAGGGATTTCACAGACCTGAATTGCTGGTGTTTGACAATAATATTGCTGAGAATTGGCGAGTGTTTGAGCAAGAATATAATATTTTCAAGTAGGCTGCATCTTCTGATAAAAATGCATGCGCACGAGCATTTATACTTCTCAATTTGGGTGGCTTAGAAGCCATTGTGTGAGAACCTTCATTTGTGTATGTACCTGCTGTGTATGCAGGGGATTGGGAAAACCAGCATATTGTGATACAGGCTAAAAAGAAGGAAGACCCTGAGTGCTTAAAATGTTCATTTAGAGAAATGTGTAACCCTCAAATGAATATTACAATGGAAAGGCACAAATTTTATGTAAGAAATCAAAAGCCTGGTGAAACTACTGCAGCATATATTACCAAATTAAGAAATAAAGCAAAAACATGCAGATTTGGGGATCTATGAGATGAGTTGATGAAAGACAGTCTTGTATGTGGTGTTAAAAATGATGCAGTGAGAAAGATTTTGCTTCAAGATAGTGAATTAACACTGAGCAAAGCCACTGAGATTTGTCAAATAAATGAGATTACAAAAAAGCATACGAATATGCTTACGAAAGAGAAAAGCATGGTTATAGTATATGCTAGTGCGAATGTTGACAGCGTGCAGCAGAAAGTTAAGATGAAAAAGAAATATAAACTGAGAGGCAGTGCCACACCCAACCTCATTGTTAATTGTCGCAATTGTAGAGGCAGTCATGAACCTAAATGGGAAAATTATTTAGCTTTTCTTTGTCAATGTCACATATGTAAAAAGTGAAATAATTTCAAAAGGTTTTGCAAGTCTAAAGTGTCATCAACTTATGTTAAAAGAGAGTATCCAAAGAAGCAGGTAGAGCAGATAGAGACTGTAGGAAACTCTCAGAGCTGTGAGCAAACTGTCTATGTTGATGGTGATCAATAAAACAGTTACTACAGTAGACTATCAGTTGTCAGCAAAGAGTGAAATATTTTGTACTGTACAAATTAATGGGAAACCTGTAGAGCTTAAAGTAGACACTAGATCCAAGTGCAATGTTATATCAGCACCAATGTCTGCTAAAGTAAAAGCTGGTGAGAAACTTGATTCAGCAAAGTGTGCAAAACTAGTTGCTTATGGTGGTGGTGATTCAAACTGATGGCATGGTAGTTCTTTCATGCCATTCTGCTGGAAACAGCTATGACTTGCAGTTTTACATAGTCAAAAGACACGTGCAGTCACTGTTAGGCCTCAAAGACAATCTGAGAATGGGACTTGATTTCATTTAATAAAGAGGTTCACCATATAAGTATGAATAACAGTATTTTTAGTGAATATGCTGATTTTTTCAAAGACGAGCTCGGTAAACTTCCAGTCACATATTCCATGAAGTTAAACCATGAAGTAAGTCCAGTTGTTAGACCAGCATGGAAGATTCCAGTAGCAATGCAGAGTAAAGTAAAAGCAGAACTAGACAAAATGGTGAATTTAGGTGTCCTTACTCCAGTAGAAGAACTGATTGAATGGGTATCTTCCAGCTCAGATGATATTTGAATATGTACTGATCCATGAGACTTAAACAAACCACTTAAATGCCTTCATTACCCAATGCATACAGTAGAACAGTTACCTGCTCTCATGCCAGATTCTACTGTTTTTTCAATGTTAAATGCAAAAAGCTCTTTTTCGGAAATGTTGGTGGATCGCACATCTTCACTGTTAACTACATTCAGTACAGAATTTGGCAGATACAGATTTTTGAGAATGCCACTTGGAATCAGTTCTGCCATTGAGGTATTTCAACCTGCCATGGAATATTTTTTTTCTGGTTATCCATCCATAGACAACATTATTGTTGGAGACAATGGTGAATAAGAAAATGCTAGAAATTTCAGGAAAGTTCTAGACTGTGCATGCACGTGAAGTAAATCTCAAACTGAATCCTCAAAAATATAAATTCCAACTGAAGAAAGTTACTTATGTGGGACATTTTGGCTTACAACCACATCCATCTAAGCAAACAACAATTGTTGAAATGCCAGTTCCAGAGACTGTCACATCTTTACAACATTTTCTAAGTACGATCAACTATTTAGGAAAGTTCATCCCAGACCTGAGTGAGCTTTCTGCATTATGTGAGTTCACACACAAAAATATAACCCGGACCTGGTTGGAACAACAACAAACAGCATTTGATATTCTAAAGAAGAAAATTGCCAGAACACTCACATTGAGATATTATGATGTTCACAAACCTGTAACTCTTTCTTGTGATACTTCAAGGTAGGGCTTTGGTGCAGCTTATCTTCAAGAAGGCTTACCAGTTGGTTATGCATCAAGAACTTTAACTCAAACAGAGATACATTATGCACAAATAGAAAAAGTACTTTTGGCAGTAGTGTTTGCATGTTCGAAGTTCAATGATTATATTTATGGCAGACCTATCCAAACAGAGACTGATCACCAGCCACTAGTGACAGTTTTGAAAAAGCCAATGCATACAGCCCCAGCTCAATTGTAATACATGATGTTAAAAGTGCAAAAGTATAATTTCAATATTGTTTGCAAAATGGGCAAATACTTGTACCTTAGTGATTCTTTGTCACGTGCACCTAGACAAATGACACAGCACCATGAAAATGAAACAGCAGGCTTGATGAACTAAGAAATTACACAGCTTCAGACCCAATTCTCCAGAAGATAAAAAAACATTATCAGTCAAGGATAGCCCGCATGACAAACCATTTTCCCACTTACTAGCAGTATTTTCCTCACAGAGATGAGCTCATCATGATAGAAGATGGAATCATCATGAAAGTTTCAGATGTAATTACTAAAGCATTACAACATGAATATATCAAAATCTTGCATTGTGGTCACCCAGGTACTGATTCAACTAAAAGGAGGACAAGAGACATTGTGCTTTGGCCTTCTATGTGTAAAGATATAGAGAAAGAAACATGCTCAGTTTGCAACAGCACCAAACCACATCAACAAAAAAAAAACAAATTCCTAAATTACCATGGTCGACAGTTGCTACAGATATTTTCAAATGGGATAGTCAGCATTACTTGGTGTTAGTAGACTCTTACTCAAATTGGTTTGAAATTGACCTACTTCCTAACTTGATGTCAGCACAGTCATTACAAGACTAAATAGACATTTTTTGTCCATGGTAGTCCGCACAAAATCATGTCTGACAATGGTGCACAGTTTACTAGTCAGGAGTTCAAGAAATGTGCTTAGTCTTGGGACTTTGCTCACGTTATCAGTAGTCCTGAGTATCCACAACCCAATGGTTTAGCTGAATGTGCAGTTCAGAGTGCAAAACACTTGTTGCGGAAATCCAAAAAAGATGGTACTGATGTTTTCCTTAACTTACTCAATCAAACATTCTTTGAGACAACTTGCTTGGTTCACCTGCTTAAAGATTGATGTCCAGACAAACACGAACAACTCTTCTTATTAGCAAACAACTGTTAGTACCAAACCAAAGAACAACAGTGTGGTCAAGGCTCAACTTTCAAAAAAAAAATGTCAGTCACAAAAGTTGTACTATGATAAAACCAGTGAATCCCTTTGACCATTGTTACAAGGAGAAGTTTTGAGAATGCAAACATCCAAAAGTCATGATTGTGTAGGAATCTTGATGGACATTTGTGAGGAACTGAGATCCGACATCATATAATCTGAAGGAATAGATTACAGAAGGAATCGTGGACATGCATTACCCGTCTCAGAACCAATCCCACAGCAGATTGCCTGTGCCAACGACTCTAATTTCTAGTGTCTTGTCACCTGTTTGAATTCAAAAGGACAGTGTACTTTCTTCAAACAACCTTGATGTTAACCCAGATGTTCCAGTACTGAACGAATCCCAGAGACTGTCCTTGTTGCTAAACCCAGTCAGAATTTCTATGTAACCAAATCAAGTAGAATTGGCAAACCCAATCCTAAATACACAGAGACTTGGACTTGAAGTTATTTATGTTTTGCTGAAATGTTGAAATAATGTCTAGCTCTTAAGTATGCCTTTGTTCTTGTATTTTGCAATGTCAAACAAAATTAAAGAGGGAGGATGCAGATCAGTGTGTATATTGAACCTAGTCAGCCACTGTAGCTAGACAGCATGTGCATATAAGCTACTAAGCACATGCGAGACCAGTGCCATGTTTGTAGTCAGTGTGAATGTAAGCTTGAATGGAGATGCACATGTGAGTGTGTTAGAAGTAATACATCAGTCAGTAAGCATAGATGTACGAAGTATATGTACGAGTTACAGTTCCTGATGTGTGTATGTATAATAAATGACTTGAATGCATACTCAGCCTCAGTGTCTCATTTTAATACATGACAGATGAGACAATATGGTTATTTATAAAGATACACAAGATAGTTATTTTAAATCTGCTGTTTTTAGGAAGAAAGCCTTTGTAAATTCATATGTATATTTTCATAGTTGCTACCTATTGCTTGTAATAAAGAAGTGTTTTGAAAGCCAGTATTTCATATCGAGTATATTTTTTTCTGATGAGGAACAATTTCTAAAGAGAATATTTCTGTTTTATTATTGTTTGGGAAGGGGTTATCTGAAATGCCTTATTAATTTAGTAAGTAAGGACGTTATCTTTAGAAAATACATTAACAATATTCTTACGTTCATAAGCACAAGTGTCAAAAATTATATTACAGGTGAAGTTACAATATTTGTTTTAAAATGCATCCAATTTGGGGTGAAGCCAAGCATGTGTGCAATGTGGAGGCTTTAATCATGAGCTCTCCCCTTTCACTGAATTATCTGGTTGAAATGTAGTGTAAAACTGTTTTTAATGGCTTCTTGGTAGATGCAATGCAATGCCATTTGGTGAGGTTGAAGGTTATTCTGCATGGATATGAGAAATAATTGAGGCATCTTTTTTGGCAACAGATGTGTGCAGCAAGACACCTAAGGCAGGAGTAGAAGAGGACCAGGACCTGTGTGGACAGAGGTTCAGAGACTACCAGCAGGAATGAGTTAAAGACTGATGCAGATGCCTAGAAAGCCTTTGTGATATTTGTATTTCACTTAACTCAATGACAAACTGAGTTTTGTGAGTGCAACCATTTATTATGGCACTCAGGGACAGGAAACTGTAACTCTGGGACTGAATAGAAGTGCTGTTACACATAAACAAGTAGGAGAGCATAGAGAGAAATATCGGGAGTGGTGAAGTCTTGTGTTGTCAGTTAAATAGTGAATGCTTAGTGTGAATGGATTGCTATACAGACAGGATAACAGATTTTTCCTGGAGAGAGTGCAGTACAAGTAGTAGTAGTGAATACGTTATTTTTTTCTTTGTTATATACAGTAAATATATACTTTGTATAAGTTATACATGATGGAGGGCATTTCATGGATAAAGTGGCAGTTAACAAGGCCCTGAAGAATTTGACTTCTGGAGAGTAGAAGGTACGGTCATTTTACAGTATATAAACCAGGGACCTTGTTTTTTGTTAATAGTGAATGTTCCCCCTACCACTGAATGGGCCCATAGAGTGGTCTCCTAGCAAACAAACTCTGTTTATCCCAGGGATGTTATTTTAAGTTGTTTGGATTATAATGACAGAGAGAAATTTCTAACAGCTGCTAAGGCACAAGAGCCAAATTAAAAATGTGGGGACATTGGTATGGATAGTTCCAGACTATAGTGTCACTCTGTTCACAAACAGGAAGGCAATGGCACCCTTTCTGTGTTAGAGAAGGGAGTTAGCATTTGGAGTACCTCTAAGGTATGTGGCTACTCTGATCCTGGTGAAGGGTATGCAACAGTTTTTATTTCAGGTCCCTTTGAATGTGGAGGTATTCTTGCAGGACTTGCATGAATATCACAAAAAAAAAAAAAAGAAAAGAAAAAAATTGCTGACTCAGTTAAATCAGCTGGAGGGAGGCAGGAAGACCACAAAAAATGGGAGCATTATGCATCATCCATATTATCTTTATCACAACAGGATAAGAAAGGATACATGTCTCCCTTTTACCAACTCAGGCCTACCAATCAAGATAGGGTATGACACTGGTTATTTGAAAGGAGGCTTATTCAACCCCCATGACTGCAGCTTCTACAGTATCTAAGAGTCAGATGGCAGACCTGGAAGAAGTGGATTAGGCAAAAGAGATGGAACGTACAGCAGAGGACATTAGGGAAATAGAGGTTGCAGTAGAACCTCAATAGCAAACCCAATGACTCACAAATCGATTAGGCTCTGTTGCCTAATTAATGGACAGACATCCTTTTTTCTCATTTCTATTTTTTCATTGGATTCTGCTGTATTGTGTGGTTTCCACATAACAGGTGCAAGGGAAAGAGGAATGGAATGTGACTTGATACTTCCCACTGCAGTGCTAAGTCCTTATGACGAGTGACCAACTGAGTTAATTAGCTGTGCTCACCTGCTCATAAGGGTGAAAAGGAATTCTAAACAGATTATTTATTCTTAACTCATTTATGCAAAGTTTGTGGCATAACATAGTGCAATGTTGCAACTGTCTCCAGGGAATTCATAAGGAAATCAGTGTGTGTGTGTGTGTGTGTGTGTGTGTGTGTGTGTGTGTGTGTGTGTGTGTGTGTGTGATGTGTGTGGGGGGGTCAGTTTTGATTAATCATACTTAATGTAAAATAATTAAATATTCATGCCAATGCAATGGGAGTACTTCTTTTTTAAGTTTCAAGTTGGTAAGGGTTGCATTTTTACAAGAAACTGAACTAAAATCATATTGTAGGTATCTAAGTAAAAGGTGGAAGGGGGATGCCTTCTATAGCTGTGCTACTTCAGCTAAATGCAGGGTATGTATTTTACTACATTCTTCCTAAGAGTGAGGAATGAAGGAATGCATAGCTGATGGGAAGGGATCGATGGAGTCTTTTAAGCGTGGAATTTAAATCATGTTGGCAGGCAGTGGGCAGTGACAAAGAACCTAATCAGGATGAGATTGATACCTGGCATAAAGTTACAGACTGTCTTAAAGTTTATGAAAAAGCTGGTTACCATATTGTAAAAGGAGAGGATTTTTAATACGACTGTGGACCCATGGTTAGACAGAGTACCTGCTGGGGAGGAAAGATACAAGGTTCAGGCTACCAAATCAGGGATGGATTTATTGAATCTACTAGAAGTCTGGTGGGTATTACATCTAGATACCAAAGACTATACATTTTATGGTACAGTTACTGGGGGTGGGGGTAGGGTGAGTTGAACTGATATGATTCTAATGGTTGAAAGCTTTGGTTCCAGGCATGGTAAGACAGGAATGCTTCACATAATTTGGTCAGATCATGCAATGGTCAATATGAATATGAAGATAAGGAGGGTTAGAAAATAGTTATACAACTAGAGGTTTAATACTTTGTTTATACAAAATGCTGGTAAGCAAATGATTATCAGAACTTTTGGTGGTTGGATAAACAGAATGGAGAAAACATAGAGATTAGATTGGAAACATTTAAGATGTGTCTTCAGAAGGTATGCAATGACTTCAGAAGAGCACAAAAATCTTTCTACAAGATAGTTATTACTCAGATATGAGACAGATCTTCAGAAATTAATAATGGAGCACAAGACCTTAGATTTAGCTAAGATAGGGTGATGCAAGCTAAAATTAATTCTTGTAAACTGAGATGCAAGAACATAGAATTACAGTGGATAAAAGAGAAATGGGAAAGGTACAACACTTTTTACTGGACAAAGGGTTTTCTTCCCTGGAAGCATTGATGAGACCACAAATTAAATAGCCATGTTTGCTCTGAAACATTAACAGAGAGGTTATGAGTAACAGAGTGAGAATCTAAAAGTTATTTTACAGGGAGCACAGTTACACTCATTCCTCAGCTAAACCCCATCACCTATGACATACATTCTCAAATCTTACATGTTATTAATATCAAGATGCTTATAAGGGAACAATAATGTAATCTGGTGTGGGATATAATGATAGAGGAAGCAAACAGAGCCATTCAGGATTTTATCAGAGGTAAAGCTCCAAGAATCTACAGGATAACCCCAGACTTCTACAAGGCCTAGAAGTACTACGGGGCTATTTCAATTATATGGAAACTCTGGTCTAGTCCAATTAATACAAACAGTGAAAGTTATTTTCCTTCCTAAGCTGGGAAAAGACAAACAATACACCAACAACTACCTCCCAATTTCATTATTACAATTGGATATTAAGATATATCCCAAAGTTCTGGGTAATAACTTAAATAAAGTCTTACATGAGTATATTCTTTTGAATCATCAAGGTTTTATGAAATTTAGTTTTGGGGGAGCAGATCTGGTTAGGATGTGGTTGAACATCCAGAAGACAAAATAACACCTTCAAACAAAGCAAGGGCATTATTAGTAAATTTTCAGAAGGCTTTTGATTATGTTGAATTGAATCTTTGGAGAATGATGTTGGACAGGAAGCGATACTCTGGAGATTTTATTAATAGGCAAAAGTGTTATTTGAATGGTCGCAGGCATGTATATCTATTAATTGCTCCTTATCTCAACTTGTGGCTTTCTGGCAAGGTACCAGGCAGGGGTGCACCCTTTCCCCCTAATATTTGTACTAGCCATGATGGTGTTAGATGAATTCTTGAATAGTAAACATCCTGAAGATGCTACTACCAGACCATCTAAGCTGCTGATTTTGTATTTCTAATTTGCTAATGATTGTGCACTATGGCTCTCATTACCACAGTCTAGTTTTGGATGTGCTATTTGTCACATTTCAGGAATTCTCCTGGGTGTCAGGCATCAAAATAAATATTTTTAAAACTAATTTATTCCCTGTCTCTCCAGGAGTATGAGTGTTAAGAGTGGAATGACATTCCCTGTGAACTAGTCACTAGAGTTAACCACTTGGGTATTATGTTGGACATAAAAATGGCAGATGTTGCAATTCTAAATGATAAGCCAATCACAAAGTATTTAAATGCTAAGAGTAGGATTTAGCAGGATTTGAATTTACACTTCATTATTTGAGTTCGGACTGCTAAAATGCTATTTTTACCTAAGATTCTTTTTCCCTTCCACACCCACCCCATATATATTTTTCTCTTCCTATCTGAAAGTATGGCAAAAACTGCTAATCATGTTTATTTGTCAAGTTAAGAGACCCAAGATAGCCTCGGAAAAGTTGTATCTCTCTTCTAGATTAAGAGGTTTGAGAATTCTGGACCTAAATATTCATACAAAGGCATAAGCCTGGCAATATGCTCAGGCTCATAGATTTCCCAGCCCAAACTGTTGGCAAACAAAATTGTGGTGTATGTGGTTCTTATATAAATCACATTAACAAACAACACCCTCTCAAAAGTCTGGGATCTGGAAAGGATGGAATAATTGCTTGAACTGCAGTTTTCATGTCATGATAACAGTTATAAAAATGTTAAGATTGTTTTACCTTCTTCAGGTCTATGGGCCAATCTGAGGATAAGTGTGGACAGGAAAGTATTATATTGGGGTTTCTGGATTAACAATAATCTGTTGTTGTTATGGATGTTAAGCTAGACACAAATGGTCTCCTTTAATTTTGTCAGATGAAAAGGAAGGCTGATTTAACTTGATTAGGGCTGGGATTTGAGAAAGCCAATTCACTGTGTCAGAATAGTGTAGTAGCTATTGGCTGCCGATGATCCAGTAAACAAGGCTGGGGGTGTGCATGAGCCTCCCAGCACTACTCTAACATGGACACCACTGAATAATGCTAACTACCTCATTTGCTGGTTAAAACCATGCAAAGGAGGTGAATTAGTGATTCAGTAAGCAGACTGGCATCCATGTCAGAGCAGTGTCCACTGCAGAAATGTATTTGGTTATTAACGGTGTACATTTCTGCAAAAATCAAATCGGGGGCATGACAGCTCAAAGTAAAGCATGTATTATGACTAATAGGCATGCCAATGGCCACAAATATGGCTATTGGCATGGAAAACAGTTTCAAAATTATAAAAATCAAAGTTTATTTTTTGGCCAATTTTGAGTGTTTAAGCGTAGTGCAGCAACGCGCAAACAAGATCGTGCAGAAAATTTAAAAAAATGTAAAAAGACATTTTTATGTGAAATATGAATTTTGCCATTATAGTGGGTAGCATGCAGAACCAAAATAATAACAGGTAGCACTGGTAGCTAAGGAGCTCCGGTGTAGTGATGTAACAAGGGACTAAGGCAGTGGGGTATGCAGACACTGTGTCCACCTACACCTAACCATGTAGGAGCTATAATGCTGTAGTGTAAGCAGGAGAAGCAGCTGACATAAAAAGGGGGTGAGTCATGCTTGGTGTAAGCACATTGTAGCTCTGCGGCTTCTATTTGCACTCAGCTAAGCAAGGGTGTGTGTCTTAGCTAGTTCAAGAAATGATGAGCATGTTCCCATCCCTGGGAGGGCCCTTTCCACTCAATACTGTTTGCTATAGCTACAGAGGTTTATGTGGTGTGCTGCAGAGCTTAAAGAAAACAGAAATAAAAAAATAGGAACTAGCAGAAGTGTTTACATTTGAGCAGTGGGTTTGCGTGGTGCGCTGCGGGGCTTAGAAAGGGAGAAATGGGAAGAAAAAAATGGGAAATAAAATAAAGGCACTCAAGTACAAATAATATAGCTGGCAGGTGGAATGCATCATATTCAGCCAATCACATGGGAAGCATCTGCAGCATACCAATATAAACTATGCAAACACCTTTCAGTCTGTTTTTTCCCACAAACTCTGCACCACTGGTGTACACACTCAAGGGGAATTTTAACTGACAAAATGTTAGGAGCTGCTGTCGCTTTGATACATCCATATGTGCTAGAGGCTGAGGGCGGTGAGGAGGATAATACTGACAACCATCCCAGACTGAGGAGGAGGAGAAGAATGTTCACATGCAGGGTAACCTGCCGGGGGCTACATGATCTGGAGATAATACAACACTACAGGGTGGACAGGGACTTACTTCAGCAACTCATCGAGCAGTGCAGGCCTCACCTCATAAAAATAGTAAACCATAAGACTAATAAGAAAAAGCAGACCTGCTTCAGAGAAATCATCAGCTTTAATATAAAATTCCCACTGACTAAGCACTTTCACCCATAGTTGGGTTCTTCAGAGTCAGTACACATTAACAGAATAATCACTTAAATACCAACTGAACACAATTAATCACATGAGTACCAGTTAATATTTAAAAAAATAACCCTATAATGTGTATAAGGTCCACTTTTTCTTATCAGACCTCACCTCATACCCAAAGCCAACAGAGGGGAACCCATCCCAGTTGAAACCAAGAGATGTGTAGACTTAAGTATACTAGCTACAGGTACCTACCAAAGACCTACTGGGATGTCATGGGGTCTCACAGGTATCTGCATCCAGGGTACTCCTCCAGTTCCTGGATGTCATGCAAACACATGCTGGTGAGCACATATATTTCCCCAGCACCCGTGAGGAGAGGACCAGCAATATGCGTCTCTTCCACCATGTAGCAGACTACCCAAATATACTAGGTGCCATAGACTACACGCACATTCACATCAAGGCACCACCTGGTGAAGATGGTAGAGTCTATGTCAACCACAAGGGCTATCACTCCATTAACTGCCAGGTCATGTGCAATACCAAGGGAATTATCATGAATGTGTGTGCTGGCAGCCCTGGTAGTTATCACATCTCCCACATCTGGCATGCCTCACAGCTGTACCAGGCATCTGCCAGGGAGGACATCCCATATAGCCATCTGGTGGGGGATGCTGGCTATGCACTGGAGCCGAGGATGATGACACCCCATCAGAAATGTGCACACACATACATACACACACACACACACACACACACACACACACACACACACACACACACACACACACACACACACACAGAATAATGCCATAATGAGGCATACGCACAAACCAGGAACATTATAGAGGATGTGTTTGGGATGCTCAAGTCATGGTTCTGCTGCCTTGCCATATCTGGTGCAGCCTTGCAGTACTCTCCAGCTACATGTACACAAATGTTCATAGTATGTGCCATGCTACACAATATGATACTGCGGAAACAGCTGCGGCAGGAGCATCACAGGAAAAAGTCACACAACCCCCCACCATTGCCAAGGCCCCCATAGGCACAGGGGGACTTGGAGGAGGAACCCCCTGAGCCTACTCCTGTAGGCAGATGGAGGCATGACCAGTACATACCTCTCAACCTGGAAACATAAAAAATCTGGACAAGGCCCATGAAAAATAGGTACAAATCGTACACTGATTAACATCTATTTGCATACATAATTATGAAACCCCACCCACTCCAATGGAATTGTGGGATGCCAACTTTCAAACGCAAACTGAAGAACAGACAACCAAAATATGGCACCAGAGCCCCCCTGCAACCATTCCAATGTCCCATTACCTTGATATTTTGCCCCATTTAAAATAAACACTAATGTGTGCACTGCATACTGCTTTACTTCTACAATGATTATTTGAATTTTATTTTTACATTTTACAGCACAATGCACAAACACTAATAAACATCTGCTAAACAAAGCAATACTGTCTCACAATGAAAACAGACTTGGCTTTAAAACTTCTCTGCTCTTGAAACTCAAATTCATTGAAACAGTATTGAAACCCACACCACATCCAAAAAAATGCATTTGGCCAGTAGTGGATAAAGATTACCTTTGGGCGTTTTTCAAATCATTGACCCCTTGCACACAAAACAAGAAACATACATGTGTTCTTTTCTTTGATACACCTTCCTGACTTTATTAAATGATATTCCTTGTATAATACAGTGCACTTGTTAGACAGAGTGCATTTTAAATTTATTGTTTGAACATTTTTCCAGTAGGCTGTACTGTAGGGAATGAAACAAAATGCATGAACCAATAATGACAAAACTGCCCAATTCAGAACATTTCCATCATCAAAGTCTACTTCCATACCCACACTATAAATAGAAGAACCTTACATTCTTGTGAAGCACCAAGTTGTACTAAATTAATAATTAAATAAATACTAATAAACACATGAAATGTGGTAATTAGCTAACTAAATAAATAATGTGTCATCATAGTGTCAAAGTGGAAGAAAATACAGTTGAAATTAGAAAAAAAAGGGGAAAGTGGGACCTATGTGCAAGCAATGCAACTACTGTATGTATATATCTACTGTATATATGCTCTTCTGTAACTACCATTGTTACTGATGTGCTCATGAATGTATGCAATGTTTTTCTAAAAGCATCTTTATGTTTGTCATTGTCAACCTTGGAGCTTTTCTCCCTGGGCCTCCGCTGAAAATGGACATATATCCATTCGGACTATCCCAGTCAACAAATGTAAAATAAATAAATAAATAAAATAAATGTGTAGATTTGAAGCTACAATGCTACAAACTTCTGGTCATGTTCAAAACCACTAGGCCACCAAACTGCCAAAAATAAACTTTCCTGCCATTTTATTTTACTTCATCCTTAACACTGCTGACCCTGAAAAGTGCATGTTTATTTGTCTGTTTATTTATTTATTTGATTTTTATTTTTGGCATTGTGGAAAGTTTTCAAATGGGCTTTCAGCTCTCTCTAAATGATAAAATGCAGAACAAAGATCTCTGTTTGGGTCTAAAATTCAGAAACTCAAATGTAAATATTACCAACCTGGCTGGTAATAAAGTTTTAACTTCAGTAGGGAATTGCTTTCTGTAGTGAAATTGCACTAATGAAAAAAGCAAATCTTGGTTAGCTGAGCAGAGGACACTTCTTTAAGTGAGATTAGGCAAAGAAAGTATTTTCAAAATGGTATTGAGATATTATAAATGTATTACTTTTGCATGAAGGCAGTGTATGTAGTCTACCCATTAAATGCATTTAGCATCATACCTTTACATGTTTCCAGTCAGTTAAGAAACAGGCATTTTCAATCCAGTTGAGAAAAGAACATCTTCTCAGAGTCAAAATTGCCATTAATGGACTGTACACCCCCTGCAAACTGCTGCTTTTTATACATAATTCCAAAGTACTTTCGCCTGTGAGATTAGATGAATTAGTGCTTTGATCATTTACCCACTATCTCTCAATTGGCTGTTCCACTACTAATCCACTCCTAAATGAAATTAGTGATTATATCATTCACTTTAAAAAGTTGCAGTTTCAATTTCCCAGTTATTTGCTTAAAGATAGCATATTATATGTTATCTAAAGTGTTTATAAGTAGAGTGAGAAGTGATTTTTTAAGGGCAACTGAATGGTGTGCATTTGAAACCAAAACTAATTCATGTGTTTGTCTATTTACTGAGTCTTTCTTTCCCTGATAGCTGTTTTATCCAGTTCATGCTCATGAGATATCCAAAGTCTGTTCCAGAAAGCAATGGGTATAAGGTACATAATAATTTCAGGCTGAGATGCCAATCTGTTGTTAGAAGCCCTCCACCCACACACACATATATTCCAAATATACTTAGAGGCAGTAGAAAAGATTGCCATTTTTACCTAACTGCATGTCTTTAGAATGTAGAAGGAAACCAATCCAGGTAGTGAAAATCCACGTGGGCAAAGATAGAAACACAATGCAAAGTGCAAAAGGAATACTGTCCTGAATTTAAAAACTGATGCGCACACACACACACACACACACACACACACGCACACACGCACACACACACACACACACACACACACACACACACACACACACACACACACTGGTTAATCCAAACCAAACCTGGCTGCATGAACGGCTGTGCATGCATATGTACTCCAAAACAGCTGCGAGTGCATTTGTAATCCAAACTGAGCATCCAGAGTGCTACTGCTGTCCAAAGTGAGTGAGTGCTGTCCAAATCAAATGAACGGCACATTTGTAATCCAAACCGAGCATCCAGAGTGCTGTTGCTGTCCAAAGAGAGTGAGTGCTGTCCAAATCAAATGAACAGCCTGAATTCCCTGTTTCAAAGTGAGATTTCCCGCTTGCATTTGCAGCCAGACCAGCTGGAAATGACAACATGAGCTCCTTCAGCTCAATTCCGACTGGCTAGTAGCCCTGATGGAGCTGACATCATCACACACGTGATGACATCAGCTCCGACAGTGTGGTATTTTAAAAAATTTTAAAAAAATTAAAAAAAAATCAGAAATGAAGGGGTGCCACTCAGGAATCGTGGCACCCCTTCATTTAGACCCCAAAACTCAGTAAAAACCAAGTAATTTGGTATGGTTGAGAGGTATGGCCCAGTATGCCCAGGCCTTGGAAAAGAGGCAACACATAGCACACACACTGACACTGTAGGGACCCAGGGACTGACACCTGTCTCTGACTTGCATACACAGTAAAATGGATGCCACACACATCACGCTACCTGTATCTCACCATGTATAGGCTATGTACTGCATGCATCTGACAGAGCAAGCCCTCAAACCATCCTCACAACAGCTGCAGGCACAAGGTAAGTCAGTCTTCTTAATAATAAATGAATGGAGTAATACTTTGTGGCAGCATAGCTATGGTATTGCTGCATGCTTCCAAGGGAATGGGGTGGCCTACTGAGATAGCAGGAGACAACAGACAGCTATGTGGGACAACATGAAGTGTCTGCCCAATACTGCCTTCCCCAGAGAATGCAGTAGTCCCCTAGGTGACAAATCTCATTGCAGTATATGTGGGAGGTTGACAAACTGGGGGGTCATAGGTCACATGCATGGATGTCAATGTGGGGGTCCCATATTCACCCCTCAGCCTCACCCAGCAAGTCAGACATAGAAAACCATAAAGAAATGTCTGGCAAAGGCCCTCCAATGGGGAAAATGATGAAATGTGCCCATACAGACTTACACAGGGATATCACAGCAGGTTTTGCAGTTGCAGTAAGGGTCTGAAGGGTAAGAAGTCTGAAACCCAAATGTCTACCATTACAATCTAAACTCTGGTCTTTAGTGGTATACCTGGATTCTCCAAGACAGACACAATACTATGCTAAATGGAATCAAAATGTAAAGGGAACATCAGCACGGTCTGTGTAAATGTGGACAATTGACAGGTGCGCCCCCATCCCACACATACACGCACGCACACACACACGCACACACACACACACACACACACACACACACACACACACACACACACACACACACACACACACACACACACACACACACATTTTCCCATAGAAATGCAGTAACAATAATGTTTGTAGGGTATTAGCAGCAGACCACACATTTCCAGGGCTGTCACAATCAACTTGATAATTTTTTGCATGTCCACAATATGCAGGGGTCAATGAGCTATGTATATGTGGCAATACTGTCAGTATGTGGCCTGCACTTACTCCTGGCTGTCGTGTCTTAGTGGCCTAGGTACAGTACTGTGGCTGACGGGGTCCATGTTCCAAGAATTGCAGTGCCAAATATTCTGCATGTCAAATACAGCTATGGTAGGAGTTGTAGACACTGTCCAGACATCAATATCTGTTACTGCAGGAAAGCTGGACAGATCAGGGACAGAGGGCTACACATATGGACAGTACACAACTCAGAGTAACCTACACAGTACCTAGCATACCCCTCAAATGTACAGACTTTTTGCAGAATGTCCAGAGGTTTGCATCATATTTGTGGCCTCTTTAACATGAAATTGTGGTTTTCTGGCAAATCACAAAAGACTAAAGTCAGAAAATAATGGCAGACTGTAGTTTCAGACTTCATACCCTTTAGAAAAATACATGCTAATGCAAAACATGTTATTGTACCACATCTCTAGGTTTGTAAGGCCAATAGTTAACAATGGTCCCTATATGTAGGCCTTTGTCCCCAAATTACTTATGGCTTTGTCCAGATGTCTGGCTCTAAAAAGTCGGGAGGTATGGTGCCTAGTAGGACAGAAGGTACCTGAAGGTCAGTGTACTGCCAGGTTATAAAGAGCTGCCAACTTACTGTGTCAGCACTGACGACATGTCACTGGCCAACATCCATACTCCTGGAATGACAGGTTGTCACAGAAGGAGCACAAGTATGCCTTGTATATCTGTTCTGCTTGTCCTAACATTGCATTTGCCTGCCAACTATTTGCAAAACAAGAAAGGGTCATGTCAACACATCAATGGCAGACAGTTGGAAAGCAGATGTCATACCCATAAGAGAAAGCAAGCAAATACCAAACTGGTCTCCCAAAAGTCTATGTTTGGCAGAACAGTATTAACACCCTGCCCCCATGTGTGGGCCTTTGTCTGCCATATATGGGCCTGTCCAGATGTCAGTCTGTGACAGTTTGACAGCTAGGCCAACATGTAGCCTCATAATAACATATAGCAACACAAACCATGTGAGGACAACAGCAAATGTAGTCGTGCAATGATGGACAACCTGCTAAACAGGTACACTCAGAGGTGTGAAGTCCACAGCCTTGTGTGTGATGTTACTGCATTTACCCCGCTCACATCAGAATTACAAATACATAACAGCAGCCACTGTGGGCAAGGCCTGTGACTGGACTACAGAAGGACAAAGGGACACACATAAAGGGAAGGGGAACCACTGGCCAAACAAATGGAGAATGTGCACACCAGAACAAATTGTGCAGTAACATAGGTGCCATGCAGGGTATGGAGTCAGTAAACATCACCTGCAAACACAACACACACCCATGTAAGTGGAGGTCTGCAACAAAACAAAAAACCCAAACAAAGGAAACCTCAGAGGCAAAAATACATGAGAACTCCACAAACCTACACACCACAGACCATGCAGACTCCACACACCATGGTCTTGCAAACACTAAGGCCTTACCCCAAACCCCAAACACCTACCCTACATAGATAGATAACAGCACTGTCCCTCTACCCCATTCCATACAGACTCGGCTGAAGTGAACTCTGTCTGACATAGAAAGCAATCCAGACCCTGCCTTGATGGGACTGTTCCACATCTGCAAGTCAAAGCCCACTCGATCAACCTGTAGGCGCAGCACCAACTTGGTCTGTGGTATCAGTACAACTTGGTGGTGTGACAGATATGTGTCCCACACACTCCCCCATCTGCGGAATACACTCCCTGTCCACATCAAGCCAAGTGCCTCAATACCCCTAGTGATGTGTTCCCTGTATAAGTGCATGGGAAACACAAAATACAGTCCTGTGATTCCACCTGTGTCCCTGCTGGATAGGGGCTCTTTGTGCTGACATGTCTTAACATGGGCTACACTCTCATCTGCGTGGGTTATAAGGGCTTCAGGGCCAATACCCTACTAAGATCAGATCAACCTATTAACCTATACACAACTGTCTGTCAGTGGTTCACCACATTACTCTGTACTGCTCTATCACTGACGCACCTGGAAGTCACAATGCTATGTGGAATATACTACACATATAATGGACATTTCTGCACAGTAGAATGCACTCTGTACCCACACCCAAACCTCTCAACCTCTGACAGCAAGCCATCTGGACAAGGTCATAAATAAAAGTGGGACAAAGGCCCAATGATAGGCATGTGTTGTAAATATTGCTCTTACGAATTGAGAAAGTTGGTAGAATAATGGGTTTTGCATTAGCAGGAATTGTCTGAAGGTTATGAAGTGTGAAACACTAATGTCTGTCATTATTTTAGAATGTCACTCTTTAATTATTTGCAACTTACTTGCCATATAAACACAAGCTTATGTAGACTGAACGAAACTTCTAGACAAACATCTGGACAATCTGGCAAAAACTGTAGAGTTGAGAGGTATGGCTCCACACCAGGATATGACTTTTCAGGCAAGAAGAATACCACACAAGTACGAGATCCCCAGCCAGTTTATCACCAGGTTGCTGGACTGTTTACACAGCTTCATCAGTCAATCGGCTGTAGCCACACCTCTCAACTGACCGTTTTGAGTAAGAATGTCTATAGTTGGGCTCATAATATTGGTTTGTGCATCATGCATCTTGTATTTCTCTGGTAAAGCACTGTGATGATCTGAGGATGTCTGTCACTAGGTAATGACACAATACAGTCCAGTGTCAGATGTCAGATATGTCAGAAAATGTCTGCTAAAATAAACCCTGTACCTCTAGAAACTTCCTGTTTACTTTTAAGACATATGGCTGTAGCACACAAAACCCCGGACCGGAGTACGTCTATCTCTGGAATGGAGTCCCACTCTTACTATAGAAGGTCATACACTGCATATACATATGCTCCTACACTTAGAGAATCACAGCCCATGTTGGAACCCACATTGGACTATATAACTATATTGTGCATATATGTCTTTGTATACAGACAGCTATGTACACCTTAACTGTCTGTACACACACCCATCAGACAGGATTACCCTCAGCTAGCTGTAGGTGGCCCATATGTGATATATCTGCATTTGTTGTGTGTGATACACAAACATATATATGGGCAACATATAACAATATGTCAAGCATACACACACAAAGACGTGGGGAAGAGAGAGACAGACAGTGATAGAAAGCGAGACACAGGGAGACACACACAAAGAGTGAGTCATATACAGGGATACCCTGAATGGCATAGAGTGATGTCCTGCTGCAGACAGTGGCATAGTGGTCATAACCAGTTGCACGTGTCAGCATGAAGGTGAGCTCCATCACGTAATAGTACTGAGGTCGGAGTTGTAATATCGGGTCTATATTATATAGACGAAACTTCAAAATCTTGGAACGCTCATATGAGCAGAAATGCAGGAAATCAAATTTGCTATTGTGGGGGAGGCTGCACCTCCCCATCCCCCGCTAAATATATATTCCAACTCCAAGATCACACTAAGGTGAGGAAAGGGCAGATTTTCTGATCTTTACTGTACCGCAAACTCACAATAGGGATTATGAAGAACGGCATTTTCGACTTCTAAGCCATTCGTGATTTTGATTTTTCATCGAAGTAATAGGGAACCATAATATCACATCACGTGTGTGTGTGTGTGTGTGTGTGTGTGTGTGTGTGTGTGTGTGTGTGTGTGTGTGTATGTGTCTGTAGGTTTAAGTATTAAATTATGTTAACTTGTAAATGTTACTAATGTAATGTAATCTACTAACTTGGAGCTTTTATCCCTGGGCCTACGCTAAAAATGGACACATATCCAGTCGGACCATCCCAATGAACAAATGTAAACAAACAAACAAGCAAAACAAAGCGGTCTTTCCCACTCAGTACACTTCCCATTGCCGTACCACACAAGATCTGCTGATGTCATTCACTTAGAAGTACCATTGGACACCTGTCAGCTGTATAAGCTCTGTGGCATGTGCATTAACTGTGTACCACTATAATACAAATAACTAGATAGGTAGGGGTTCTAATCTCAGTCTTGGCAAATATAAGTGTGTGTTTTTTTTTTTGTTTGTAGGTGAAACAGTTGTAGGCCATTCCCATCCAGTACACTTCCCATTGGCCTACTTTAGCAGTCCTGCTGATGTCATTACGCTTAGAACTACCTTTGGACAGCTACAACCCTATAAGCCCCATGGTGCATGCAATAACTATGCAGGAATATAGTATAAATAACTAGATAAGTGGGGGTTTTATTCTCAGTTCCAGCAAATGTGTGTGTGTGTGTGTGTGTGTGTGTGTGTGTGTGTGTGTGTGTGTGTGTGTGTGTGTGTGTGTGAAGGAGTTTGTATATGTTTGCAGGGTAATGTATTTTGATGCTCTTCCCACCCTAATTCACTTTAGAAATATTTTGGGACACTGCTAAACCCTATAATCTCAGTGGCATGTGTGATAACTGCGTAACACTGTAATACACATAACTAGATAGGTAGGGGGTTTCAACTCAGTACTGGCAACTGTGATACTGTGTGTGCGTGTGTGTGTGTGTGTGTGTGTGTGTGTGTGTGTGTGTGTGTGTGTGTGTGTGTGTGAGAATCATATCCTCCCTGTGTGGGTGTTTGGGTGAGAATCATATCCTCTGAGGGTGTGGGTTATACCATTTTGAGGCATGTACCACCCAGTACACTTCCTATTGCCCTACTTTACAAGGCCTGCTGATGTCATTCACCTTAGAAGTACCTGTATACACTTGTCTGTCCTCAGAGCTCTGTGGCATATGCAATAACTGTGCAATACTATAGCACAAATAATTAAATAGGTAGGGGTTCTAATCTCAATACTGAGAACTATAGTAGTGCATGTGAAATATATCCCCTGCGGCTGTTGTGTGTGTAGGTTATACCATTTTAAGGCCTGTTGACCCCCTACCCGTGACATTATTTTAAAGAGCCTGTTCATGGCATCTGCCTCACATGCACCATGTAACACTATACAGCCCATACCAGTCATTTGTATAGATGAATATCCAGATGTTTGCAACCTATACATGGTCTGTGTCCCCTAACAATAAGCATTCCTGTGATATCATTGCCAAATATGTCACATTTACCATACTGTCACACATGCCAGCATCAGACATCATACCAGCCTAACACATCATGCTGATACTAAGTATGTCACTCTATCACTTGTCCAGATTTGAAGGAGCAGTAGATGAGATGAGGCGCTATTTCTGGTGGGTTATCCAACCATCCATGAAGGCATTCCCAAGATTACTTGTTGTAAGAGGTTGTGTGGTGTGTCTCAGGCATATAATCTATGTGGAGCATGTCATGTTACGTAGCCCTGTAGTACATACAAGTGGATATGTAGGGTTACTAATATGTCTATTGGCAACTGTGTATGTGTTTCTGTATGCACATCCCCTGTGGCTGTCTTTACTGTGTATATGTGATGGCTATACCATTCTGTGTGTCTCTTCCAACCTGTTAACTTGCCCATTGCCAACCTAGTTTCAGCCCATACAGATGTCATCCACCTTACAAGCACAGATATACAGTTTCTAACACAAAGCCACTGTGATGTATGCAATGGTCATATCATTGTGTATTGTGCATAAATATTTGGGTAGGTCATCTACTCTGATAAGTGTCAACTCCTTGTGCATGTGTGTTTCAATCTATGCCCCCATGCAGCAGTGTGTGTGTGTGTGTGTGTGTGTGTGTGTGTGTGTGTGTGTGTGTGTGTGTGTGTGTGTGTGTGTGTGTGTGTATGTGTGTGTGTCAGATGGCTCTACCATGTTAAGGGCCTCTGAGCCCACCACTGGCAATAGTAACAGCCCTTGCAATTGTCACCCACTTGAATAGTAGTGGCAGACACTGCAACACTACCTTACTTCTGTGTTATTTGTGTTATGTATCTAGCTCTATCATTCATAAGACTGTGCAGGTAGTGTCTGTGCTCAGCCCTTCAACAGCTGCCCCATGTAATGGACTATGACTCTGTATGCACTACCAGCACAAAAGGCCAGACATGCATATGAGGTAGCAGACACAAATGCTGATGATTGTCAGGTTAGACTAACACAGGCTGACCTCTGTCAGGAATGCATACCCCAAACCTGTCATACACCGTACTAGGCATACCCTCATCAATGCATGAAGGTTGAGTGGATGGGACAGAAATGGCAGGGGTAACAGGTGCTGATATGTGAATCTGTTGCAGTTATAGTAATGGCTAAGCTTGTGAGGGACCCAGTGCCAGTACTCAAGTAATCTCCTCTGTATGTGTGAGCCTGTAGTACTACAGAACACCCAGGTGACATGCCATGTATGAAGGCTAGCTGGCTGTGCCAAGGGGTATGTATGCAAGGTCACACTGTCTGCCACAATTGCCCCTCACACACTGTTGCATGTAAACATACCTGGTAAACATGTACATATACAGCTGTACCTTGGCTATGAAAAGGTGACTGTGTTTCCATTCCACCTTACTCATCATTGCTACTGTCAGCAGGCCCACAGCCTGCAGACACACAGACACCTGGAACACAAACAGAATACAGTATGTGACACTATAGTCATTCAGCAGTACTCACAGCAATAATGCATCATGGCTAAAAAGGTACATTCAACTTGATGTGTACCCATAACTATTGCCAGCAGAGAGCACCTTACACAGCATTACATTACTACACTGTACTATATTCACCCTGTGCATCAGACACATATGAGCATGTTACTGCATTGATGGCATGGATAACAGGGATGTGGCACAAGTATCATCACATGCACATGGTGTGGTGTGGGATTGCTACAGGCTAGGCTGGACCATATGGTTGACATCATGTGTGTGTGTGTGTGTGTGTGTGTGTGTGTGTGTGTGTGTGTGTGTGTGTGTGTGTGTGTGTGTGTGTGTGTGTGTGCATGCATGTGTGTGGAGGGGTGGTATTCAACTCTACCATATAGAGGAGCTGTGCGTGTCTGATGGTGACTGGCCTGTAACAGAGATGTGTGAGTGTTTGCATGCACACAATCAAGACATGTGGATGCCCAACACAGGGCTATATTGGATAGTCATGGACCATACATGGCTGGATGTACAGTTCACAGTCTCCCACCAGGGACATGGGAACTGGTTCTGCCAGGAGTCTCACTGACACCACCAGGCCCAAGGACAAATGCATTACTACTTCCCGATGATGACTGCTGTCTGCTGGATCCACAGCCCTGATGGGACTGGCCAGGACCACGTGCCTATGGCCTGCTCTGGTGTGGTGTGGACAGCACCCTCCCTTTGGTAGTGCTGGGGGTACTGCTACTATGGGACTGTGAATGTGCATGGCCATGTGGGCTCTCAGCTGATCTTGTTGTGGACCTACATCCACCTGACTGATGCCCTACGCCCACCACATGCTCAAGCACAGACATTGCATGGTTGAGCAGAGGTAATGTCTCACCCCACCATCTATCCATGACATTGGCAAAATGCCCTAGGTTTCCCAAATACCATGGAGGTCTTTACGCATGTCAGGAAGTGCTACATTCATGACCCTGAGCATCTGTCTGGTGTTCTTGTCAGTACACCCCTGTGTCTCCATGATGAACCGTAACATTCATCTGGTGACACCTGCTGTGACACTTATGACAGGGGCTTGATGGGCAGCAGTCCTCCGTCGAGCACCCCTGTCCATCTGCCTGTGTGTGACTTTACCTGCTGTCTGGCTATGGCTAGTGTCTACACTCACACTTGCCATACTCACCACACTAGCCTGTTTCATGCCACCACCCTCCAACTGTCCATTATCTCTAGCTGCTGGGGACTGGGTATGTGTGGGCATATTGACTGTGTGGCGGAAACTGTGGTTGAAGGTGGGATACCAACCACTGGCACAGATTCAGCCCCTGACAACCCACCTGTGCCTCACTATGACCACCATCATCATGAGAGTCCACTAAGACACTGACACCAGGTTGTGAGGGGGAGAGACACCAACCCTCATGTTCAGCTGTGAGGGGAAGACATATGTAAATGAAAACCCTGCAGTATTATGCTTGCTGATACACAGACACACATACACACACACACACACACACACACACACACACACACACACACACACACACAGTCTTGGTAAAGTCTGGCACAGCTTTGCCACCTATGGGTCCTTCAGGCCAGACCTCACAGTAGTTCTGACTGCCACAATCCATCTCTTTAACAGCTACTGTAAGGCCCTCAACAAAGAGTGACAAATCCTACTGTGTGATGGGCCTATTAACAGAATGGTACATGTGACCAAGACCCAGGCTGAGTGAGATATACAGTGTCACCAAGTGCATATGCAAGTACTGCAAGAGCTGACTTACTGTTATACAGACCAGACACAATGACAAGGTTTAACTATATGTGATAATAACTAATGAAGGAACAAGAGAATACTCTATCAATGCAGTACCTACACAGTACAGACTCACAGGGATTCATTTCAAACAACATTGCAGGACAGTCTGCAATACATACAGGAAACATGTAAAGTACTAGGTGCATAGGTTCATAAGATGATACCAGGCTACTGGCCCGGATGTTCTCATAAGCCTAGCCCAGACTTTTGCCCATGTCCCTTCAAAGGCAGCACCTGTTTCCCTTGTCCAGCTGGGACACACGCTGGATCCCAGGGGTGTCTTTTTAATTTCCCATGCAGTTGTCCAGCTTCTTCTTCAAGAAGGCTATACAGGAAATCTGGTAGACATGGGGAGGGAGTGTATTATACAGACAGTGTATTGCGTGGGACACTACACTATCCCACCAAGTACTACACATGTCACAGACCAGGTGAGGGCCTTGTGTGTGTGTTGCGTGAGGGGGGTTTGTCTTACAGATATGCAGAAATACCATCAAGGCTGGTTTAGAAATGGTCTTGTATGCCAGACACAGGTTGGCTATAATCAGTCTGTATGAGACTGAGTACAGGGGCAGGGCTTTTAGCCCATCTGTATAGGATAGGTGTTGCACACCCTGAATTTGCCTGGTTGTGAACCTCTGTGGTCTCTGCAACTGCTGCATTTGCGTGGCAAGGTACATGCAAAGGAGTCATTGTACTCAGTAATGCATTTGATAAGGGTGGAGTACTGGGATGTTGTGGCCTCCTGGTTCACGGATGACATATCCATATTTGTGAGGTGGACCATGTAGATGGGCTTCCATACAATGGTGCCCACACGGTGGGAAACTGTCAGGATTCTACCAACCTTGGTGCACAAGTCATCTCACACCTGATTGCATGCTCAATACATTGTTATTACTGTCATAATTAGTGTGGATGACATCTACCACAACAGGGAAAATGAAGCATCCCCTGGGATTCATTTTGAGTCAATGCTTCTGGCACCAGTCATTAATTTGGGTAAGGGCCTCTTGGAGGATGCTCACATCAGTAGGGGAATGTAAGACAGTGGCCAGCTTGAAATCATCTGTAATCCTGGTCAGACACAGACCACTGGTTTTGTCTTGTACCTCAGAAATGTATATCTCAAACAGTAGAGGCCCCAGACTGATCTTTGGGATACACCGCTTTGTAAGAGTCTACTACTAGAGGTGGCTTCCACTACTTTGACCGAGTGGGTACTATCATTGAGCCAGTTAGCTACTCCATCTGGTAACATACAGGTTAATTCCTAGCTATGCAGGCTTATGTATCATTGTCACCTGGGGATTATTGTGAGAGTTTTGGGCTAGGTGAAGGTAGGCAGTGTGTACCGTCTTCACCTTGCCCTTGTGTTTGTTGACTGCTTCAAAGAAGATGACCAGGTTTAATAGGCCTGATCTCCCTTTACAATACCACACTGTGTGGGCTGAAGCATTTTGAGGTTGCTGATGTTCCTGTTTATAAGGTCCTTGATATTGCCTTCCATGCCCTTGCAGATCAGGCTAGTTTGGCCGATGTGCATATGATTAGCTGGGTCAGTGAATTGCTCCATCTTTGTGTATAGGGATGACAGTGGCTGTTCTCTGTGCAGATGGGATGACACTGGTGCTCAGGCTTTGGTTGACTACAGTGTGTAATGGAGCTGAGAGCTCATGCCTGAGTTCACATAAGATGCAGCCAGGGATGGTATCAGGTGTATGGAGACTTCTGTGTTTTGCCTTTGAGAGGGCATTACGGACCTGCTTCCTGATGATGAAGGGAGGGGGGCAGGTGCTGTGCATGTCCATGTGTACCGATGGGGGGAAAGGGGGGAGTGATGTTTACAGTTAACCTGTCTGCAGCAGGTTGGCTATACCTATGCTGGATGTGTATGTGGTGTTATGGACCACCACTACAGAGCAGATTTGGGTGCTGCCTCTGGGATTGCAGACAAGTGTGAAAGGCCTAGAGATTGGCTTTGGTGGATGTGTCCAATCTGCACTCAAAGTTAGATTAGGGTAATTCACCTGTGACTTTATTTGCTTGTTCAGACCGAGGTGACATTGTTTCTTATTAGGCACCTGCTTCTTCTTGGCCCTGTCCAGCAATTATTTCCACCTGTTATAGAATTTGCGTATTGCTGCTGTCCACCACAGAGGTTTATCCTAACTTGAGGTAGATGATTTTGTCCTATCAGGTATTGCTAGGTCCATACAACTATGTAAGTGCTCACATGGTATTGTGGTGCAGGCTTGGACACTACTGCTAGTTCCAACAGATGGGACAGTGGCTGTAAAGCTACTTATACCTGCTCTGAAAAGATTTAAAGTCAGTTTTAGAAAATGTTTTTTCTTTGACCCTGACAAGGGAATGGAAGCAGGGCAGATGGTGACCTGAACAGTGATGGCTATGTGGTCAGATCATACCAAGGAGGATGCCAGTGTAGGAGTGCTACAGTGGCTACTCATGTTGGTTAGGACAAGGTACAGGATATTTCCACCTGTCGTAGGAGTGCTGACCAGCTGAACTAATGCACTGGCATTGACAAAGCAGCGGAATCTCTGTGCATTCACGTTCAGGTAGAATAGGTCATGCACATGATGGTTGGGTAGTTAAAGTCACCCAGGAGCAGGGTAGAGGGTTGAATCTTGACAGATTCAAGCAAGTCCATATAGGTGTACTGGGTGTCCAGAGTCATGGTTGGAGGTCTGTAGCTAGCTATGATTTGAGAAGGTGTTTTGTCAACAGTTAACTGCACTTGGGATGTCATTCATGTGTCATACTGTTTGGCCAGCCTGAAGGTGTGTATGTGTATGATACTGTTTAACACTCCACCTCCTTTGGCTTTGCAGCCCTCCATTTGGGGTCTAAAAGTATGGTGGGATGAGTAACCTGGCATGGTTAGTGTGCTCTCTACAGCTGCAAACCAGGCGTCAGTGACTGCACAAATATCAGCATCATCCACAACAAGGTACACTTGCAATGAAATTAGTTTCATGCTAAGACACCCAGCTCCTGTTGTCGCAAGACATTGGGACAAAGGTGCACATCAATGGAGGGCAAATGCCGGAAAATAGTGACACTTTATAAATCTAGCTATAACATACTTAGTTGCCAGCAAAGACGATTTTGCATTCACAGGAATACGTCTGACATTCAATTGCTATTATGTTAAGACTTCAGTCTTTACTGGGTTGCCAGTGATTTGCCAGACAATACATGACTGTATGAGGCACTGACTACAAATATGATGCAAACATGTGGTCAGTCTGCAAAACTCTGGAGAGTTGAAAGGTGTGAGCTCAGTATATAACATACAGTTCAACATACACTTCTGCGCCAGTTGTTTACTATGCACATACCCTATATAGGTTGTAAGACAAGCATATGTATCATAGTAGCATTCACAGGTGAAATATGAATATTTACAACATCCCAGACAGCTGGTCTAGCACTGTCAAATCAGTATTGGACAACAGAGACACCAGTAGTAGTCATATATGGACTGCCCTTTGCTGGGGTGACTCAGGGGCCAGAGCTGTGATCTATGTCACTGCAGACAGGGTCAGCATGAAGGTGTAGGTGCTGGACAGCAACATATGACTCCAGCAAGTCTTTTTGAGACTTATTGTTTAACTTCCTATTTCACATTATTGTATCCCCCTTCTGCATTCCATTACATGCTTAATTGATTGACATACCTGTTATAGTGCTGAAGAGTTTCCTCAGAATAATGGAAATGTTTAGGTTTGTATAGTCGCAGTCTGTCTTGGTGTAGACGGGTTCAGACCTGTTTTGCATAGGCAGCAGCTTGCCTTTTGTAAGTAATGCTCGTGAACAGGTGATGGCCTGTGCACCAATTGGTGTCTCCCGCTTGCTACTTGCATCTAGAGCAGCTGTGTTATCTTTCCATTAGCCAATGCCATAGCAACACAGTGCTATAATTAAGTCCTTCATGTGTGCCTTGCCCCATTTGCCTTGCCTGTGAGGAGGACTTTATGGAGGTGTGGGGGCTGCAGTTTCACAGAAGGTAGGTGGACATACCTCTTAGTACAAGAAATGTTGAGACAGCACAACAAAATGGGGAACAGAGTTCCAGGATTAGGTACAGGTTGTGAGTAAGTATTGCTGTTATACACACAGAGACTGCTAGATTAACAGGGTATGTTTTGATATGCATTTTTTGCGTGACTTGACATCTGACAGTGATATGTCTATGACATACCTCTCCAAACCAGGATACGCGCACGCCGGACAACGTGCACGGCTCCAACCAATCAATCAGCATCTGAAAAAAGATGAGCCAGCACGTACAGTTCACTCGAATATAACTTTTATTTAAAGCAGGTTCCACTAATATTGTAGGAACCCTAAGTAATAAAACATACCGGTTTCGGCCATGTCTTGGCCTTTATCAATGCTATAAGTTCTATACAAGTCAGGAAACCCGACCCCTAGTGAGCAACCAATGTATAGTACACATTTAAAGTGGTATGTATCCTTATACAGTGAATAAAACTATAAACAATATGTTGGAACAAAACAACATTTCTACCCCCATAATGGTCATAGTTCTTCATAATAAACATGTAGAATACATCTATAATCATGAATATCATCAAAATTGCTGTAAGGACAAGGGGATGTACCATAAACAAGTTTTTGTGGGCCATGAAAAATGATCAAAAACATATTGTTTAAATAACATATGTTTATATGGTAATAAACCTACACAATTTTTATTGATCATAAATATTCATTCCCACTACTATACCAATAGAATTCCGGCTCTCAAATAATATATATTATATACATAAAATTTATGATATCATTAAATCAACTCAATAAAACATGGAAATGATATATACATATTCCATGTTCCTAATAATTATGTAATATCCCTTGAACCGAAATCCATAAATGGTACATAAACCAACATTCCATTAATCATATGATATATACATGACTCATACAAGATTTATTCTAACATATTTAACCCAGGTCTAAATAAGCCACCCAATTGGATTATCCACCTATTTTCCATTTGGTTGAGTTTTTGGTGCCATCCGGCTTTGAAACCCCTATGAAGTGTTATCCTGTCTATTACCACAAACCGGAAAATTGCTGAGGCATGTTCCAAGGTGTGTTTGAATAAGGCATTGGCAACACGTTTATTCTTAATCGCACTTAGATGTTCCCCTATTCTAAATTTGACTGGTCTCGACGTTTGCCCGACATAAAATGCAGAACAGCTACAGGTTGCCAAATACACAACCCAGTCTGTGCTGCAATTGGCAAAAACCCTTATCTCAAAAATTCGGGACGTATTTTTACTAGAAAACTCTTTTGTTTGCTGCAAATGTTGGCAAGCAGCACAATGACCGCAAGGATAACACCCCCTTAGTAATTCACCACTTAAGGTTCTTTGTTGTGGTAAACTTGGAATGTATCTTTTATAATGTGTGAAGTGTGAATTCATGTTTCTTCCCCGCCAGTAGGAAAATTGACAGTTTTCAGGCAACAACCTACTTAAAACCTCATGTGACAAAAGAATGCCCCAATGTTGGTTAATGACATCCCTAAAATGGTTGGTGTTGGTACCATATGTAGTTACCAACCGTATCGGTTGATTATCATTTGCTTTCTTACAGTCCCTATTCTGTGTTTTATAACATAATAAATCCTGACATGTCATTCTGTTAGTTTGTCCTTCAGCTTTTACTAGGAGTTGGGATTCATACCCCCTTTGTAAAAACCTGCGAGATAAATCCAGACTACAATCAAAATAATCTTGATCAGACGAACAAATACGTCTGATTCTCATAAATTGAGATTTTGGAATATTGCGGATGGTGTGGCGTGGATGAGAACTCTTGGCATGTAATAAAGTATTGTATTTGGGAAATTTGCGATGTATGGTGGTCGATAAAGTATTATCTGCAAGTTTAGAAATCTTAACATCCAAAAATACAATCTCTGAATGTTCAATATTAACCGTAAACCGGATGCCAAGAGTATTGTTGTTCAAATAATCCACAAACTGTATTAAACATTGCTTATTTCGACGCCACACCATCCAACAATCGTCTAGATATCTACACCAGATATCCAGATGTTGTAAAAATTGTTATGTTGGTCATCATAAATATACCTAGCCTCATAATACCCCATGAACAAATCTGCATAGATGGGTGCAAAAGAAGCACCCATATAATCTGCCAATAGGCCTTACCTTCATAATAAAAGATATTCTTCCGTAGTACAAGTTCAGTAAGCTTGATCAAAAGTTGTTAAAGGCTAAAGAATAGAGGTTGGATTTATATAACCAAAAGGAAACAGCTAGAATTCCCTGATCATGTGGAATACTTGTATATAGTGAAGACACATCAAGAGTACATAACAGCCACTGAGATTCTAATTGCGAATCATTGATTATATTGAGGAATTCAGTGGTATCCTTAATGCGAGACCTAATAAACGACAATAAAGGTTTCAAATAATGAGTCAAAAAAGCTGACAATGGTTCCGTTAGGAACCTCTACCTGAAACTATAGGTCTCCCAGGGGGATGTAATGGATCTTTATGTATCTTTGGCAGCATGTATAAATACTGGGAACTAGGCTCTTCTACCTTAAGTTGCAAGCATACCTGTGTAGTGATAATACCTTGCTGCGATAAATCCAAAAAAGCATCAATTTCTTTCTTAAAAGATAGAGTAGGATCCACATTTAATACCATATAAAAACTAGAATCTGCTAACTGTCGCAAAGCTTCCTGGTTATATAAAGAATAATCCAAAATCACAACTCCTCCTTTGTCCGCCATAGTTATAACTATATTGTGATTGTTACCAAGCTCAACCAAAGCTTGCCTTTCAGCTGCTGTTAAATTATTTTCAGTAGGCCCGTATAAATTGGAAAAATGTAGCTCTTTCATTATACACTCTCTGAAAATAGACACATGTTTGTTCATGGGGGGACAAAATTAGATTTCCTAAACCTAAAATCAGATGATCTTTGAGTATTTTCCTGATCTGCAAAGAAAATTTTTAGGTTAAGCGTTCTACAAAATTCATCAACATCTTGTAATAACTGAGTTTCTGAAACCAATGATGAAGGTACAAAAGAAAGCCCTTTATTCAATAGTTTCGTATGTGCAGAAGAAAGTTCAAAAGAAGAAATATTATGGGACGACGGGGCATGCCGTGGGGAGCGCGAGGCCGGGTCCCAGCCCCGGGGAGAACGCTTATTGGTATAGATAGCGAGCTTTCCAAAGAATGGGCGGAGGCACAACATTTATCTTCTATGCATTTTGTTGACTGTTTATTAAGGTACTATGATAGGACCATTCGGAGTCAACTCACAGAGATTGAAATTTTGTGTGGGGAGGTAGAAAAATTGAGATCTGAGGTGTTATATTCACAACATGTTTCAGACCTGGCTAAGGACCTGTCAATATTGGAAAAACAGCTTACAAAAAGGAAAATCAATAAGTTTAATCGTGATTTGATGGACTATGAAAAAGGGAAACCTTTTGTAAATCATAAATCAGTAAGATTTCAGGAACCTAGGTATATTAATACTAATAATAAAAAAAGACCAAGGTCCATCTTAAGACATCAAAAAGTCACGTCTGACACTACTTCAGAGGAGGAGGCCTCCTCTTTAACGGATGGGGAGGGTTCTTTACGCCAGGTGTCCCCAGCAGCGAAAAGGAAACAGCCCCCCCCCTTTAGAGTTAGGGGCAGGAGGCGGGGTGGTAAGAAACATAGGAACAGATTCCGGCAACTTAACCTTACAGTCCCTGTTACAACAAATGGTGACGTAATTGATAATATACATAATATTTCTTCTTTTGAACTTTCTTCTGCACATACGAAACTATTGAATAAAGGGCTTTCTTTTGTACCTTCATCATTGGTTTCAGAAACTCAGTTATTACAAGATGTTGATGAATTTTGTAGAACGCTTAACCTAAAAATTTTCTTTGCAAATCAGGAAAATACTCAAAGATCATCTGATTTTAGGTTTAGGAAATCTAATTTTGTCCCCCCCATGAACAAACATGTGTCTATTTTCAGAGAGTGTATAATGAAAGAGCTACATTTTTCCAATTTATACGGGCCTACTGAAAATAATTTAACAGCAGCTGAAAGGCAAGCTTTGGTTGAGCTTGGTAACAATCACAATATAGTTATAACTATGGCGGACAAAGGAGGAGTAGTTGTGATTTTGGATTATTCTTTATATAACCAGGAAGCTTTGCGACAGTTAGCAGATTCTAGTTTTTATATGGTATTAAATGTGGATCCTACTCTATCTTTTAAGAAAGAAATTGATGATTTTTTGGATTTATCGGTGCAGCAAGGTATTATCACTACACAGGTATGCTTGCAACTTAAGGTAGAAGAGCCTAGTTCCCAGTATTTATACATGCTGCCAAAGATACATAAAGATCCATTACATCCCCCTGGGAGACCTATAGTTTCAGGTAGAGGTTCCTTAACGGAACCATTGTCAGCTTTTTTGACTCATTATTTGAAACCTTTATTGTCGTTTATTAGGTCTCGCATTAAGGATACCACTGAATTCCTCAATATAATCAATGATTCGCAATTAGAATCTCATTGGCTGTTATGTACTCTTGATGTGGCTTCACTATATACAAGTATTCCACATGATCAGGGAATTCTAGCTGTTTCCTTTTGGTTATATAAATCCAACCTCTATTCTTTAGCCTTTAACAACTTTTTGATCAAGCTTACTGAACTTGTACTACGGAAGAATATCTTTTATTATGAAGGTAAGGCCTATTGGCAGATTAAGGGCACTGCGATGGGTGCTTCTTTTGCACCCATCTATGCAGATTTGTTCATGGGGTATTATGAGGCTAGGTATATTTATGATGACCAACATAACAAATTTTTACAACATCTGGATATCTGGCGTAGATATCTAGATGATTGTTGGATGGTGTGGCGTGGAAATAAGCAATGTTTAATACAGTTTGTGGATTATTTGAACAACAATACTCTTGGCATCCGGTTTACGGTTAATATTGAACATTCAGAGATTGTATTTTTGGATGTTAAGATTTCTAAACTTGCAGATAATACTTTATCGACCACCATACATCGCAAATTTCCCAAATACAATACTTTATTACATGCCAAGAGTTCTCATCCATGCCACACCATCCGCAATATTCCAAAATCTCAATTTATGAGAATCAGACGTATTTGTTCGTCTGATCAAGATTATTTTGATTGTAGTCTGGATTTATCTCGCAGGTTTTTACAAAGGGGTTATGAATCCCAACTCCTAGTAAAAGCTGAAGGACAAACTAACAAAATGACACGTCAGGATTTATTATGTTATAAAACACAGAATAGGGACTGTAAGAAAGCAAATGATAATCAACCGATACGGTTGGTAACTACATATGGTACCAACACCAACCGTTTTAGGGATGTCATTAACCAACATTGGGGCATTCTTTTGTCACATGAGGTTTTAAGTAGGTTGTTGCCTGAAAACTGTCAATTTTCCTACAGGCGGGGAAGAAACATGAATTCACACTTCACACATTATAAAAGATACATTCCAAGTTTACCACAACAAATAACCTTAAGTGGTGAATTACTAAGGGGGTGTTATCCTTGCGGTCATTGTGCTGCTTGCCAACATTTGCAGCAAACAAAAGAGTTTTCTAGTAAAAATACGTCCAATTTTTGAGATAAGGGTTTTTGCCAATTGCAGCACAGACTGGGTTGTGTATTTGGCAACCTGTAGCTGTTCTGCATTTTATGTCGGGCAAACGTCGAGACCAGTCAAATTTAGAATAGGGGAACATCTAAGTGCGATTAAGAATAAACGTGTTGCCAATGCCTTATTCAAACACACCTTGGAACATGCCTCAGCAATTTTCCGGTTTGTGGTAATAGACAGGATAACACTTCATAGGGGTTTCAAAGCCGGATGGCACCAAAAACTCAACCAAATGGAAAATAGGTGGATAATCCAATTGGGTGGCTTATTTAGACCTGGGTTAAATATGTTAGAATAAATCTTGTATGAGTCATGTATATATCATATGATTAATGGAATGTTGGTTTATGTACCATTTATGGATTTCGGTTCAAGGGATATTACATAATTATTAGGAACATGGAATATGTATATATCATTTCCATGTTTTATTGAGTTGATTTAATGATATCATAAATTTTATGTATATAATATATATTATTTGAGAGCCGGAATTCTATTGGTATAGTAGTGGGAATGAATATTTATGATCAATAAAAATTGTGTAGGTTTATTACCATATAAACATATGTTATTTAAACAATATGTTTTTGATCATTTTTCATGGCCCACAAAAACTTGTTTATGGTACATCCCCTTGTCCTTACAACAATTTTGATGATATTCATGATTATAGATGTATTCTACATGTTTATTATGAAGAACTATGACCATTATGGGGGTAGAAATGTTGTTTTGTTCCAACATATTGTTTATAGTTTTATTCACTGTATAAGGATACATACCACTTTAAATGTGTACTATACATTGGTTGCTCACTAGGGGTCGGGTTTCCTGACTTGTATAGAACTTATAGCATTGATAAAGGCCAAGACATGGCCGAAACCGGTATGTTTTATTACTTAGGGTTCCTACAATATTAGTGGAACCTGCTTTAAATAAAAGTTATATTCGAGTGAACTGTACGTGCTGGCTCATCTTTTTTCATATGACATACCTTTCAACTGTCCAGATGTTCACAGAATGCCCAGAGGTTTACCTCTTATGTTTGGTCTGTTTCTCAGACAATTTCTGTTTTTGAGAAATATGTAGGATAATGTGAAGATTGAAGTCAGTAAATGTTGACATCCATTTGGGTTTCAGATGTCATATCCTTCACAGATGTTATGTTACAACAAACCCTGTAACACCAGCAACTCCTTCAGTTTGTAACACCATTGTGTGAGATATGTCCCTCTTTTCGGCCCCCTGTCCCCCAAGTATGTCAGGCTTTGTCCAGATGACTTGCAGTAAGAGGTTCTGAGGTATAGTATAGCATTATTTTGTGACTTCACTCCTGATATCATCCCAGTGACTTAGCAGAACCCCAGAAGTGGTGTGAGGCAGTGGCCATAAATATGGACCCTGGACATTCTGTGGAAATCTGTTCAGTTGAAAGTTATGTATGTCTAGCCATTGTTAAAAGACTGTCAAGAGTATGTAGCAGTGTAGTGTGTAAATGTTTGTTGGGCTGAGTAGGGAGAGTGGCAGATGTGAGTGTCATAGATCCTTTTCTATCTGAATGTGCATGCTGCTAAAGTTGCTGGCAGATGTGAGTGTCATAAATCCTTTTCTGTCTGACTGTGCATGCTGCTACAATTGCTGGTGGTCTATCAGGTGTATATGTTTGTAGGGGCAGACTGAGAAATGTCTTGTAGCACCTCAGGATCCACAGTAGACTGTGACTTGGGGCAGTATATGTCAGTGTAGTGTGTGATTGGCAATCAGGATATGCTTGTTCAAAGAGTCGTTATACTCTAGAGTTCAGTTGGGGTACTGTTATGTTGCTGTGACTGTGATGCAAATGGTTGTGGATGGACAATTTCTCAATGATGTCTGCTTTTCTCTACAGTTGCAGCCCTGTAGTGCATGATATATTTACAAAAGCATGGGTAATTCCCCATAGCTGATTTGGGGTACTGTCGTGTTGGTCTGATTGTAGTTCAGAAGGTGTTGAGTGAAATGGTTGGCAGCTTTCAGTGTTTTTCCCTTCTTTTACATGACTGCAGTCATACCTCTCCACTGTCCAGATTTCTATACACCGTCCAGATGTGTGGCTCATATTTTTGGTCTGTTGCCCATAACAGTTGTGGGTTTTTGACAAATCATTGTGATGATGTAAGTACTGACATCAGTAAATGATGACAATCATTTGTGTTTCAGAACTGAAATCTAACAGAAAAGATATGTTAAAACAAACCATGCTACTCTAGCAGACTTCTACGCTTATAATCGCTATATTTCTAATATGTCACTATTGTATGCCCTTTATCCCACCACTTTGTCAGGCTTTTTGGCTTGCAATAAAAGGTAGAGTATATATATATATATATATATATATATATATATATATATATATATATATATATATATATATATATATATATATATATATATATATATATTAGAACACCGAACATTCAAAATATTGAGTGTTCTAATATCGAACCCTACGAATCGAAAATTTAAAACATCGAACATTCAGGACAGCAAATTTTTTCCTAGGGAAAAAAATTTGCTGTTCCAAAACACATGCACACAACACGAGCACACCAAACAGCAATCCACACATATACACCTAAACTCTTACACCTCACCCTACACTAAACTATACATACATCACTAACTATCCACTTGCCTTAACCCAAACCCAAACCCTAATCCTAAGATACATCACTATCACACAGTCACCTCACATGCGCCCTAACCCTAACTCACCTACCCTGCCCTAACACTCACATCCACACAATCGCACACTTATCTGAACCCGGCCTGTATCTTTACACCACAGCACTGAAAATACTGAAGCAACAGAAACGGACAACCAAATTCTTTCCCTAGGAAAAAATTTTCTGTTTCTTCGATATTTTCAGCGTTTACTGAAAATGGGTCGATATTAGAACACTTGAAATTTTGAACGTTCGGTGTTCTAATATAGACGCATATATGGATTCACTTCTAGAATCTTGAAATTCCGAACCATTGAATTTCATATGATTGAGACCATATGACCGATGATTCAGAATATCGAAATTCCGAAACAAATCCAAAGAAAAAAAAAAACCAACCATTTAAATGTTTCTGCAGGGGTCAAGACCCCCTTGCACCCCCCACACCCCCGCTACTTAAATATTCCAAATCCAAGATCGTACTACAGCGAGGAAAAGGGAACTCTCCCATTCTGTGCTGTATGCGGATCTCCGTTCATATAGCAGGGATTCCAAAAGTTCGATCATATGGTCTTGGCCATATGAAATTTGATTTTTCAGCATTTCGGCATTGTGAAGTGTTTATATATATATATATATATATATATATATATATATATATATATATATATATATATATCTATATATATATATATATATATATATATATATATACATACATACATACATGTGTGTTTGTGTGTGTGTGTGTCTATATATATTTATATATATATATATATATATATATATATAGACACACACACCTATATATATATATATATATATATATATATATATATATATATATATATATATATATATTATATAAGAGTACTAAGGATGTGTATTTTTCCCTTATGTTAAATGACTGTACTGCCTGATATATTTGTAAAAGCATTACAAATTCCCACAGATTGGAAGATGTAGATTGGATGATGTAGAAGTATGTTGCTGTGATTGTAGTGTACAGGTTCCTGGGTTCCAAACTTGGTTGTGCTGACTTTTTTTTATTAATGATAAATGACCACAATGCATGATATGTTTGTAAAAGCATTCTAAATTATCCCAGCTCAGATAAAGTAGTGGTATATTGCTGTGATTGTAGTGCACAGCATCCTGGTTTAAGCTTCACAGTGCAGATTATGTTGTTGCTGGGCAGAAGAAGGGCTGATGAAGACTGAGTAATTAAAGCAGTTGTATGCGGGTTTGCATAGTTTTGTTCACTGCTAAGCAATACTAACAGACACTTAAGTCCTCTTATCTTCACTTAGCAGGGATTATACTGTCACTAATAAAGAATTAAATAAAGAAAATAAAAAATGGTGATAGGAAAGTGGTGAAATGGGAGCAAGCAGGGGGTAAAACATTAGGAAAACCAATTAGGGATGTGCAGGATGGGTGTAGGAAAGTACAATAGCTCTACATTTCTACTGCAGCAACAGTTGTGACTGATGTGGAAAATTTGGAATTTACAGCCTTACACCCCACACGTAGGGGTGTTGGCAACATACATTTGTAGAGTAATTTGAGTGTTGATTGATTAATGTCACTAGACAAGGGGTGAAATGTAGAGCTATGTATGGGGGCATTGATTTATTTGCGGGACAGATGTCCTTTTTTATTAAGGTGAGAGTGGGATGTTGGGGAAGGGCTGTAGGTATGTTTGGGAGGTAGGTTGGGTAGGATAGGTTGCATTCACAAACAGACAAGACACACAATACAGCAGACAGAAGTGGAATATGACACATGAGGGGGTAAACACCTTGGACGGGGAGGGTTGTTGGGAATCAGAGACCCATGATTCCCCAAACGGATACAGTGGGACTGAGGTCCCCACCCATGGGCAGTCACCACTGCACCTTCATGGCCCCAAAGGTGGCTGTGTTGGGGGCTGGACAACAGGGGCAGCCTGCCCCTCCAGTTGCACCAGGTGGCCTTACTGACTGCCTGCTCCTCCAGTTGTGCCAGGCAGCCTTCCATCTGTCACAGCCATCCATCCAACTCAGAGTGGATGATGCACCCCATACCCCGGAATTTGCAGCAAGTGACTGGCTCCTCTCTGCTCCTAGGGTGGGGACAGGGCCCGTCCCCTGAGGTGGTTCCACCCAAATCTGGTGCAGGACCAGCGGAGGAGGATGTTCCAGATTGGGTCCCTGATGTGCTGGGGCCTAGTGCCATGCTCAGATGAGGCGGGACAGACGGATCCACTGGGATATGCTTTCCCATATGTGCTATGGTGCTGAGGTTATCCAATATATATAGGATAGTCATGAGCAAAACATTTCAAAATTAGTTATAACAGCATGCATGGGTATTCATATTAACTGAGACCAACAGATTTGAAACAGTTGCATAGCAAACAGAACACATGCATAAATGGAACAACAGTAAGCATTGTAACAGCATGCCAGTTACACTGATGGCAACAGGCTTCCAGCAATGGTATTTGAACAAGGTATGTTAATATGCAACAAATTAAATATATGAACAATAATAGAACACAAGTCCCAACATTAAGTTTTGAGAAAAACATACCTGTAGTATATGAATAATAATTACTGATGCAGATGAGGGGTGGGGGGAGAGAAAATGTCCATTAACAACTGCATAGGCTTCTATTTTTCACAACAGTACTGCTCAATACTCTACAGGTCTGCCCTCACTTTACATCTACCTATGGCCTATAGCTTCTGTAGCACATACATACCTGTCAAACTGTCAACCTGTAATGGTATGACGCAGACTGGGACAACTATGGCTACATTGCTAGGGGGGCTTGTAGATGTCAGGGTTACATTCTGACAAAGAAGGGGTACCCTGCACTGATGTGTGTGCCTGCTACTGGCATACTTAAACTGGATTTCTATCTGTGTCCAATGTGATTGGCAGCAGTGACCACTGGCCATGACAGTGTGACACTTGAGAGATATGTATCGGGAAGAGTGCATGGTGTATGTACCTATCCTGCTGTGATTGGCAGGCATGGGGTTGAACAGTGAGTCAGTTGTACATGGTGTATTGGTGTACCCTTCATACAGCTACTACACACATTTCTTTACCTGTAAGACCTGTGGAGAAAATATCTGTTACCACTATCTGACTGTTTCTACAAATATCCAAGATTTCTTGTGTGTATATATGCACACATCTCAGTACCACTCCCTGGATTCGAACTGTGTCTGGGTGTGCTAAAATGCACAACAAAGCTATTTCTTATTACACTGAGCTACTGGGGGACTACTGTCTCTTGTTTGACTGATTTCTGCCTATTATTCTGTGGGTTAGACAGTCTGACCTTGCAATCCTGAATTTCATGCATGACAGATAGTGAGTGTACTGTGTGTTAATCCTTTGAAATACAATCTGGAAAGCAAAGGTTAACACATGGCAATGCTGCAGGGGCACACTATAATACACTAGACATTACTATTCAGGGTTCAGATCTTAATGCATAACATATTTCATATTTCATTTATATCTTGTTTTACATCTCCACAATCTACTGTTTTGCATACTAGCTGGTTCTCAGAGCAACCTCAGTAAATTCATGCTGTCAAAGTCATATTTGCTGTGAAGAACCTGTACACATTCTATTTGTACAAGAATATACCAGAGTAAACACAACAGTTGGTGCTTTAGGTCTTTATTGAACTTATATGACACAGTGTTTTACTACTGCATATCCTGTAGATCAATATTAGTCTGGCAAACTTTTATTTAATTGTTAGACACAGAACATACTACACCTACTGGCAGTAAACAATTTACTTCTTATTTATTTCACTATATACTGCAAAGTAGATCTGTACTCACCAGCCTGTTGGTGCAGCCTTTTCAGTCTGTCGGCATGGGCCTAGGCATTGCTAGCCCTCCCCACTGCAGCCGTAGGGGGAGATAAACATTATGCATACCTATCTATCACATACTCAGGCTAGGATTTGGTACAGCTATGGATGAGATACTTACTAACTACTTGAGCATTCTGTGCCCATGCATCTTGGATATATTGGGCCAAGAGTTCCCCCTTCCTCCACTTTAAGTCGGCATAATGATGATGCTGTACCTGCTCACCAGTTGGGGGGATTCCAGTGGCAATGATGAGGTCATGTGCTAGACGGTCCCAGGCCTCTGCTTTGTACTGAGAGCTCTGGTACTAGCCCTGCAGGAGTTTGTCATCAGGGTTTTCTACAAGGAGCCCAAACATGACCTTGGACTCCTGAATGCCCCAGTGCTGCACCTGAAAGTGTGCTCCCTCTCTAATGCCAGACATCTTTCCTGCAGAGATCAGACTACAACATGTTATGGCTGTATTCCCACCTGTGCAGATTAAATAAGGCCATATTCTCACCCTTTGCCATCACTGGACCATTTAGAAAATGCTAAGCTCAGCTAAGTGGTGCATAAATCCACTAACCTGAGTTGAAAAGTGCTTAAAGGGTAAATGCTGAGCACTACTTACCAGTGCACAAATCCACATAGCTGAGCTGAATGCTGCTTAGAATTTACATCTAAGCAATGCTTAAACCGGCTAAGCACAGCTGAGTACTGCTTAGCATTGCTCAATTTTCATTAAAAAAAAATATGAATTGTAGATTAAATCATTATTACTAACATATTATAAAGTGCATATGATTTACTTTACATGATGTCCCCCTATGTACTTTCATTGCATTATCTTGGGGTGTGACTATACTGTATGGGACACTTGTGCATACATGGAGGATTTCATATGTTATATGCACTCACACTTCCATTTTGAACCAGCTACGCTAACCTGGGTAACAAATATCAATTACTACATAATTTTAACAATGCTTTCCCATGTAAAAATAAAATGCCTGTCTTGGTACTTGAACCATGAACTTGTGCATGCAAAGCTGGGACTGTAACCACTACACAATCTCATTGCTAAGGATTTTAGCAATACATTTGTATTTAGTTCCTATGAGATGTTTAAGCAATGCTGAGCAGAGGGCCATAACGTGCAAACCTGCTCAGCTACACGTAAACAAACATAACTTAGAATGGAAAAACAATTTATAAAAGCACTTTAATTACATGTATCACTACTACTTGCAAGTCATATTTGGTAATGCACCACCTGTCATTCTATCAACTGTCTAAGTCAGTATGGGACATATCAGGGTTGAAGTCACATTTGGAGTTTCAGACTTTTACTCCTTCCCTACATGTTGTTATGTTAATACAAACCTTGTTCCTCTATCAACTTTCTAAGTTTGTAAGGGCAATCTTTATGATCTGTCCCTATTTCTCCCCCAATCATTTTAGGCTTTGGCCAGTATTTTGCTCTAAGAGGTTGAGACATGTTAAAGGTGCTGTATGGAACTTTTGCATTGCAGGGGGTGTGTGACAGTACCGGTCACACACACACCCTGCATTGCTTTTGATTTAAATAGCTGCTTTCAGTGTCTGCAGACACTAACAACAGTTAGAAAGTGCTGTATGGCCCTTTGAGAATGCAGGGACTGTCACACACCCCCTGCATTGCTTCCTATTAAAATAGCTGCTTTCAGTGTCCGCGGACACCAACACCAGTTAGAATGTGCCATACAGCACTTTGACAATGCAGGACTTGTGTGACAGTACCTGTCACACACACCCTGCATTGCTTCCTATTGAAATGGCTGCTTTCAGTGTCCGTAGACACTGACAGCAGTTAGAAAGTGCCGTATGGCACTTTGACAATGCAGGGGTTGTGTGACAGTATTTGTCACACACCCCCTGCATTGCTTCCTATTTACATTTCCTGCTTTCAGTGTCTGCAGACACTAAAAGTACTTAGAAAGTGCCTTACAGCACTTTCAGAGTGCAGGGTCATGGATGTGCGGGCACTACTAAAATATGCCCCCTGCACTCAGTAGTGTTCATGTCCGCTTAGCCTTATCAGTAGCATGCCTTCATGAATATGTAAGGTGGGATGCTGTTAAGGCTATGCGAAAACAGACTCTGTTCACTCCATGCAGGAATAACACTATTCCTACATAGAGTTTATTGAATCCTGGGGTAGGTCTTTACTGATAGCAGATGCTTCAGATTCATGACTGTACATCTAAGTTACATAGTTGTCAGGCCAAGGAGATTGCAAACTTGCTGGAAGTAAGCAAAAGATCTTTGGGGATACATCTGTTTCAACCTCAAGAGGTAGGATTACAGAGATTTTATATATTTTTTTTGGAATAATACCAGGAATAATGTGATTTCAGTTGCAGACAGATGGTAAAATATGTTGCATTGTTTGTTGATTGAAGGGGAGCAACAGCAAATGTTGAGGGTTTTATACTGCCTAAGGATATTGCCCATGTTGTGATTTATTCAAGTGTTTTCACTTATGGCTTCGTGAAGAAATAAGAGGTGTATGGAGTATGATTATTGAGGCAAGTGGAAGGAGTTTTAGAATACCACTGCCAAATGTTTTGGATGTACGTTTTTAGCTTTTTGAGATTTCTTTACCAGGTTATACTTTCTCAATTGAAGCATGGTCATGGTTAAGGATGATAGTGTCCACAGTATTACATTTTGGTTTCAAGTATTAAAAAAAAACTCCTTACAAACAGAGTTACACTATTTTGTAATAATATTTAATAGAGTAATTGTGTTACAGGCTGACAATCAGTCGTGTAAGGCATGGGGTGCTTATTCTTCTTTTTATATTTGTGTTATGTGACATATGAAGAAACATATTGATATGTAGTCATAATGTTGCATTTTGGGTGAGAGATTCTTCTAATTATTTTATGAATAAAGTTTATTTTTGATGTTTTATAGATTCATAGTTGTACAGGTAAAAACTAGACTATCAGTCTGAAAACTATTACAAGGCTAGCTAATAACCAGAGGTCAGAATCAAACCACATACCATCATGTCTGAACTGTCCAGACTTTTTGAAGAATGTTCATTTTGCCTCAAATTATGGTCTGGTCCTCATAAAATTAGTAGTTTTCTGGCAAATCAATGATGACTTAAGTCATTAAACAATGACAAGCATTTGAGTTTCAGATTTCACATCCTTCAGAAAATGCATTCTAAAGGAAAACCTGCTATTCTTGCAAGACCAATATTTAAAATCTGTCCTTATTTTTCTGCTTTTGTTCCCTTATTATTTTTGGCTTTGTCTAGATTTAGTGTGCAAAGACATTTAGAGGTATAAATGCCCTGCATCTGGGAAGGAAAAAATAATTCATTTCACCCATTTAGCTAACTCTTTGGAATTTAAAAAAATGTATTTTTGACCAGTTACTGCATATGAGGGAACTAAAGATGGAGGAGTCTCAGTCTATATTAAAACCAATCTCACAAGACTAGTTAACGTTTATGACCCACTGGAACTCATACATGTGCAACTCACCATAAACAAGGTGTCATACCATATCCTTGTAACCTATAGTTCCCCTTCCATGTCCCAGAAAACTCATACTACATATCTCAATGAACTAGAGTGCCTCACTATTCAACCCAATATGATATTCATAGGAGATCCCAACTTTATAGATTGGGAATCCCACCCAACTTCTAATGCACAAGCCCAGCGATTCCTAAACTTTGGTAATACTGACATCCTGGAACAGTTGGTCTATTCTCCTATCAGGAGTACAAACATCCTTGACCTTGTACTCACAAACATGGGGGGAGAAATGTTCCTCACCTAATGTAATACCTTTGCAAATCAGATCTGACTATAAGGCAGATTACTTGAAATAAAAATTAAATCTGGAAATCCAGTGAAACCAAAAACCTTTAAAAATTTTTCAAAGGCTAACCTCTCTCTACTAAGTAATACCTTGGCTAAATTCCAAACACCCCACACCCAGTAAGCACCATAGCATACACTGAGCTATTTACAAAATATCTCTATATCCATATTGATAGCTGTAAACAGCAAGCTGTACCCATTCGTATTAAGAATAAGACAAACTCAAAAAACAAGCCACCTTGGTGGAATCACAACATCAATCAGTTATACAAAAAAAATCTTACCAAGCGTAAGATTAACAAAGCCATATAAACTAAAAGCCACCTGACCAAGCTAAACAGGCAGCTAAAAGAGTTAATTAATACTTCAAAGGCTACATCTGGAGGAAAAAGTAGTTTATCAGACAAAAGACAACCACAACGCTTTCTACAGCTATGTCTGTAACCTCAGAGGAAATACACAACAATGCACAGAACTTATTGTAAATGGCATTACATACACTGACAGCAAACAAAGTCCCTCTAGAAAAAAATGCTGACCAGCAGACAGTGGTGTACTAATAGAATATATCTCTCTTTATTATGCCAAAAGGCACATAAAAAGGCAGAAAGCTTACAGTCCACAATACAAACCTGTTTCGGCTCAAATATCAAGCCTTCATCAGTGAAAAAAGGAGAACAAAAAAAGAACAAAAAACTGCCTGCCTTATAAAGAATGGATGGATTATTAATTTGGGTGGTCTGTTTCCCCCTGGTTTGAATGAGCATTTGTAGTTTTTCAATTGATTGTAATGATGACTGACAGGTGTTTTCTTTACACCACTGTCTGCTGGTCATCGTTTTTTTCTATTTTGTATTTTGAGACCTGTCAGTTGCTTTACATGCAGGGACTTTGTTTGCTGTTGTTTGGTTTTTCCTGCTGTGGGTCTGTGGTGTCCTGCATGTCACTGTTGTTAGAGCTTCAAATGTATAGAACCTTGTTGTCACCTTGTGGATTATTTTCCATCATTTTCTTTACTTAAATTGTTGAATTTTCTTTTGGGTTATACCAACATTTACTTTTTATTTTCAAACTTCTTGCTCTTGGGCCTTATCGGAAATTTGCTACGCATCATTGACGTTCTTCTCCTGGCGCCTTTGGTATTCTCGTTTGCTGGTGGTGAAGATAGCAGCTTGCTGGTCTGTTTGGCGTGTCGTTTGGATTCATGGACTGGCTATCCTTCAATTTTTGGATTTATTGCTCGATTTTAAAAGCAGTGATTACATCATTTCAATTGTCTTCTGGGTTTGGATTTATTTTCTATATCGGGAAAAAACAGGTGACTATTTACCATTTTCAATGTTTTCTGAATTTGGTTGTTGGGTTTTGCAATTGAAAGGGATCAGGATTTTTGCTTAGACTGATGTTATGCAAACTGTAAATTGACTTCTTTTATTCATCGTTGGAGCACATCTACAAAATGTTATTTTGGACTTTTATGGGACTTAATTATTCAGTTGAACTCTCTTGTGCCTTATGCTCACTGTTTAAATCAAAGTATGCTTTGTGATCTCTTATGGAATTCTATTTGTTTATAAAATGTTTTTGTGTTTAGTTTTGTATTAACATCATTGCTTCAAATATTTTCCTGGTCTTGCCGATGTTTAGTATTTTCCATTAGCAATGTGCTTGTATAACATTAGCTTGTGTATAAGTTTTGATTTTAGGTTTTAATAATCTACCGTGTACAACTATTCATAACAGGTTAAAGTTGAATTTACTCATTTAACTCCCATGTCTTTAGTCATTCCAATTAATATAGGGATTTTTCTACCGATTGCCTGTATTATGTCTTTTGGGGGTTGATATCCCTTGCCTTTTTATATTCTTTATATTCTTTTGCCCAGATTTTGTGATTGGGTTGTAGGGGGGTTTTACTGTGGCTCTGTATTTTGGATTACAGGAGTTTGCCGTTTGTCCATTTTCTTCTTTTTTTCATATCCAGGTAATAGTATTACAGCAGATTGTTGATGAGTGACCCTTCTGAGGATTTTTTTGGGTAGTGTCAATCACTCTCTTTTGTATTGACAGATATTGTCTTTTTTAATTTGGGACTCAGTACTTTGGTTGATTTCTATTGATGCTCCGTTGAAATCTTTGTATTATTCTACTGCTATTGTCCGGCCCTAGTTGTTCTTGGGTTGCTGGACTGGACAAAGTTTATAATTTTGGAACGTTATGATAAGGCTCTTTTGATAGGGCCTTATAGTTTCTAAAACAGATATTCTGTGAAGTGCTAGCCATATTGAGGGTCATTGTTTTTCTTAGTATATTTTATTTTTATGCATCTTGGATATGGATATTAATTGACTGTTACAAGGGCTTGCTTCTGATCGCAATGATTTGGCCTTTTTTGGGCTAGATGATGCACATCCTGAACAGGACCACTGTACTCCTACCCCTGATCAGGAATCATGTACTTCCCTTTTTTCCAAATTGGGCAAAAGCATGAAACTATTACGTAGCAATGTTTGGCACTTAAGATTATTTACGGCTTATAAGGCTAAGGATATCACCCCTCGGGGTCTTAGGGTTAAGGTCCAACCATTGGTTCATAATCCTAATGAGAATTTAATGAAGGCTTGGGGTGCAGCCCAACATAAGGCCACAATGGGACTTGTTGAGGTCTTAATTAATCATTAAGAGGCGACTATTGATCAGGATTTAATTGAGGTCACTAACATGTGTGAATCCATAAGGAGATTTGAAGGGCAACCTTTATTTGTTTCCCTTCTTAATAAACTTAGGGACGAACTGCTGGTACATGAAACACAACTCAAAGAAAAGAAAAAACATACATTTTTGAGAGATTTAACTGACTATTCAAGTGGCGATCCTTTTCCAGGACATATGCTAAACATGTTAGATTTCAGAGTTCACCCCGGTCTGTTCCCCAGAGGAAGAGGCCACGCTCTATTTTAAAACAATCAGGGCCACAGTATGATACTTCAGTTGAGGATTCTTCCTCTGCTGTGGAATCAGATGTGCAGGGCACCACAGATTCCCCCACACCTAAGAGAAACAACATTACCCCTTTAGGCATACACAAAGGAGGGGGGGAGAAAACACAAGCGTAGTACACGATATGGAGGGCCTGTTGCGCATGTTTGCCCAGAAGTGAACAATTATAATATGCTTAACATTTCTTTTCATATTTTATCATCTACGCATATTGAAATTCTTAATAAAGGACTTTCTTTTATTCCCGTTTTTTTTTTTGTTCCAGAGGTCAATTTTACTAATGATATTCTTTCCTTTTGTAGGCTTTTGAATTTAAGACTTTTCTTTAAGGATAGGACTATTACCAGTTCTTATGAGGAATTTTGCAATAACAAATCCACATTTTCGCTACCTATGAACACCAATGTTTTGCTTTTTCAAAGAAGTGTGCTTAGGGACATACACTTTGATGGTAGGGAACACCGGGTTGGTCATAATAATGTCTCAAAGATTGAATCTGATTGTATACAGGAGTTGGCTTCCAATCATGAATTGGTAATTTTGGCTGTTGATAAAGGTGGAGCGGTGGTTGTACAAGATTGGGCCAAATACAATAGGGAGGCACTGAGACAGTTATCTGATGTTTGTTATTATACTCATTTGTGCTTTGATCCTACGCTTCTTATAAAAAACAAATTGATAATTTTTTATCTTCAGCTGAGGAGGAAGGCATTATTTCTCAGTTCATCAGACAGCAATTGACTGTCTCTGATCCTGTCCTACCATATATTTATTTTCTACCTAAAGTGCACAAAAATTTGGACAATCCACCGGGGAGGCCTATTGTGTCTGGTCATGGTTCATTAACTGAACCTTTATCTCAGTACTTAACTAAATATTTAAAACCTTTGCTCCCACTTACCAGATCTAGGATTCAGGATACAACCAAATTCCTACAGATTGTTTCTGACTCACAACTGGAACCTGACTGGTTATTGTGTAGCCTTGATGTATCATCATTATATACGAATATCCCCTATTGTGCCAGTATTGAGGCTTTGAAATACTGGTTGGAGTTTTCTGAACTATATACACCAGGTTTTAACACCTTTTTACTTGAGTTAACTGACATATCAGGATACCATCTATTTACAGATTAGAGGAACAGCTATGGGTGCGTCTTTTGTCCCGATATATGCTGATTTATTTATGGCTTATTTAGAACTTCAATTAATTTACAATTCTAATCATAACATTTTTCTGCAGGACATGGACATATGGAGGTGTTTTTTGGATGATTGTTGGTTGGTCTGGAGGTCGGATTTTATGTATCTTCAGGTGTTTGTTGATTATCTTAATTCAAATAAGTGGGGAATTCATTTCACGGTCAATTATAGTAAAGATGAAATTATTTTCTTGAATGTGTTAGTCATTAAGAATTCTGATAACACCTTAAAAACTGTAGTCCATCAAAAGTTTCCCAAGTACAACTCCTACCTCCATGCCACCAGCTATCATCCTCCTCACATATGTCAAAACATACCCAAGTTTCAGTATATGAGGGTTAAACACATCTGTTCAGATAACTCTTCTTATTCAACATATTGGGATGATCTTACTGCTAGGTTTATTCAAAGAGGCTATAAATTGGGGCAGGTATTGACTGGGAGGAATTTGGTTGATTCTATACAGCGGGAACAATTGCCGAATTATAATAAGGTTGATTCTAACAATACTTCGGTATTGAGTTTAACCACTACTTATGGTCACAACACTGCTAGACTTATCAATAGTATACAATGCAATTGGAATATTCTCCTGGCTGATGAATGACTATCTACTTTTATTGGTCATAAGTGCGAGTTTTCTTTTAGGAAAGATAGGAACTTGGGTGCCCTTTTCGATCATTATAAGAAGGGGCATTATCCCTTAGGGGCCAATATCCAGAGAACACTATTAGGTGACCATCTTAGTGGTTGCTTTCCTTGTGGCCATTGTGTATACTGTGTTAAGATTAATAAAACTAAGAACTTCAGCAGCCGCAACACTGGTACGGTTTACAATATTTCTGTTTTTGTCAATTGCCAGTCTGATTGGGTCATTTATTTAGCTACATGTAGCTGTTCTGCATTCTACGTGGGGCAGACATCTAGGCCTGTCAAGTTTAGAATTGCAGAACACTTATCTGATATTAGTCACCAACGAGCTAATAATGCTCTATATAAACATACATTGAAACATTCTAGTGCTAATTTTAATTTTACTATTATTGATAAAATGCAAGGTAATAGAACAAGGGTTTCTGGTTGGCATGACACACTTAATAAATTGGAGAAAAGATGGATTATTAATTTGGGTGGCCTGTTTCCCCCTTGTTTGAATGAGCATTTGTAGTTTTTCAATTGATTGTAATGATGATTGACAGGTGTTTTCTTTATAAGGCAGGCAGTTTTTTCTTCTTTTTTGTTCTCCTTTTTTCACTGATGAAGGCTTGATATTTGAGCCGAAACTGGTTTGGATTGTGAACTGTAGGCTTTCTGCCTTTTTATGTGCCTTTTGGCATATTAAAGAGAGATATATTCTATTAGTACACCACTGTCTGCTGGTCATTTTCTATTACCTACACTGAACCAGAGGCCGTTGCCAATCTTTTGGCTGACAGGTTCAGCTGAAATTTCTCCTCCACTCCCCCTCCCTGATAGTCCAAAGGAAATACCACATAGCACAATAGCCCAACCATTACTAGGGAATAGGTCATCAATGCACTTTCCAAGGCCAAAAGCACTGCATCACTTAGCCCTGGTAACATCCCAGGATGTTAATAAATAGCATGAAACATGACCTCTTTGGTCCACTTAAGTCACTTTTCAGTTGGATTCTTCAGTGAGGTTTTGTGCCCAAGGAATATAAGATGGCTATATTCATTCCCCTGCACAGAGGAGGTCCAGCAACTGATCTGGGTAACTACAGGCCCATAGGTCTTACCAGCTTCATATGTAATACCATGGAAAGAATCATCATGGACATGATAAAAAAAGGACATAGGTAACCTGCAAATGCTGGAGCCATCACGGTTCAGCTTTGTTAAAGGAAAGTCATGCCTACTAAATCTGGTGGACTTTTTGCGAGGGTCATCAAAGCAATGGATGAAGGTAAGACTGTGTACACAGCTTACCTTGAACTAGCCAAGGCTTTTGATACAATACCCCACTCTGGCATTATAGACAAGCTCACTAATTTAAGTGCAAACCCTTTTATCATTCACTGACTAGCCAACTGGCTCACTGGTTAGACCCAGGAGGTCAAAAAAGGTAAGGCCACCTCTACCAAGAGGCCAGTAAGTTGCAGAGTCCCCCAAGGTTCGGTAATTGGCCCATTCCTTTTTGGCATTGATTTCTCTGAAATGGAAGCAGATGATGAAGATTTATGACTGACTAAGTTTGCAGATGATTGCAAGCTGGGGGTCATCATCGACTTCTCTACAGACATTAGCATTCTTCAGGAAGGTCTACCTGTGACTAACACATTGTGCCAAAACTATGGTCATAAACTCAATGCTAAGAAATGCATAATTGTACCCTTTGGGAAGTCATCCATCCCAGCTAATTACCATGTTGATAATATGCCCTTAAGAGTCGACCCAGTGGTTAGGGGTCTTTTCCTATGACTACCACATAGGCACAGTAGTGAGGAAACCTTTTATGTTGCAAAACTTATAAGTAAGGGCATGGCATCTAGGTCCAAGGGGTCATTATCCCACTGTACTCTGGCTTTATCAGACCAGTCATAGAGTATGGCTTTATCAGACCTGTCATAGAGTATAATGCCTCCTTTGGTATGTACCTGACCAGGCATATTAAGCAACTAGAGTGACCTCAAAAGTTCTTTACAAAAAGAATACAAGGTGTAACAAATCTGCCTTACACAGAGCACCTTAAAGCCCTTTTCCTCTACTCAGTCTTCTATAGATTGCAGAGGGGTAATCGCTGCCTGTCTTACAAGGAATCCACAAAGACCACACTGATGAATCTCCTACATATTTGTAAGTCAAACAGTACCAGAAATATAAGGTCTTGGGATGTGAATTTTGTCTGTGACCTAAACATAACTTGCTGGAGAGACAGATATGTGTCACAGAGACTGCCCCTCCTATGGAACAGGCTTCCCATCCATGTGAAGCTGAGTTTGTCTATTACCCAAGTTTAAGAACAACCTAGACCAGTGGATGGGAAATAGGAAATTTACACTGTGCTTGGCACCTTAGTCTGTTATTGACAGAGGTAGCCTATAAATGAATGGCCATCAATGTCTTCTTTGGATACAGGACATCATTATTCTTTAAGGAAACCTTGGCTATGCTTAGAAAGGCACCCTGGGTCATTAGAATCTATGTATCTGTATTATGAGGTAAATAAGATATCAAAAATATTGGATAATAATCTAGTGTTTGTTATGGTGAGTGTGGAAGAGAGGTAAAGAAGAGAGTACAGGCAGGGTGGAATGGGTGGAGAAGACTGTTAGGAGTGACTTGTGACAGATGGGTACCAGTAAGAGTGAAAGGGAAGATCTACAAGAGGGTAGTGAGACCAGCTATATTATATGGGTTGGAGACGGTGGCATTGAGAAAAAGGCAAGAGTTAGAGCTGGACATGACAGAGTTAAAGATGTTCCCCTGGATTCACGAATCCTCCGTGTAACACTTAATAAGTCTTACTCAGAGGCTGCAGTTGAACAGTATGACGTCAGTGTGCCATGAATATTCATGAGGGCATGCTGACTCAACCGTAACTCTTACACGGACCGAGTAGGAAAGCAGGGGGCGTGTCCGACTGCCGAGCAGTCTAAATGTCCATGCCCCTGCAAGGGTTTGAAAAGTAAAATGTAAACACACAAGAGCGAATCCGCTCAAATGTCCCTGCACCCAACACCACGCTCCCTGACATTGTAAACCCTCATCACAGTTATAAAAAGTAAAACATTAATTTTATTTTTTTTAAATTCCCGATATAGTTGCCCGTGTTTGCACGTGTGTGCGCGGGTGTGCCCATTGCTTAGCTGTAGTTATCAATTCCGACATGGAAAAGCATAAGAAAGAGTGTTTACACAAATCACACCAAATAGTGTAATGGTAGCATATTTGCACACAGAGGAGGCATTCATGGTTCGAGTCCCACCACTCCCCTTCTTATTTATGTTTTAAATCAGTATATGAAATAATACCTGACATATATGATTAAAATATTAGTAAAAAGCAGTGAAATGGCCAGTGTATCAGTGAACAAAATATATATTTTTAAAGGATCCTGATATATAATTGCCTGCAGTTAAGCAGCGCTTTACCCAGCACAATACAGTTGCCTAAAGTTTAAGAGCGCTTTACCCAGCTAAATAGAGGTGCCCACAGTTTCATAGTGCTTTAACCAGCGCAATAGAGTTGCCCAAAGTTTAAAAGCACTTTACCCAGTGCAATAGAGGTGCCCATAGTTTAATAGCACTTTAATCAGCACAATGTGTTTGCATGGATGTGCGCGCCATGCCAACCTGGGCACCGTAGGGCACCGTGGAGCAACGTAGAGCTAAGTTGCTTAAACACAGCCACAACCCCTAGCCTGCCTGGACAGTATTAAAATAAAAGAATGACAAGGTTCGAACCCAGGACTCTGTGCATCATAATCAAAGTACAGAATCACTAAGCAATGACAGCTTAGGAGAAACAGCCACTGTTAACATACATATACTTAGAAATGGTAGATCAACCATTACTAAGCAGGTCTGCAGTCAGCCGAGAATTGTCAAAAATGGCTAATCACAAAAAAGTGCGGGGAAATGCGGCATATTTAAGCCCCATATGCGGGAATACTCACCATAACTGATTGTAGCTCACATCTGCAGTTAGAATGGCTGGTGTAGGAGAGGGTACATGCTTCCGAGCACAACGTTGGGGCATCGAGGAGTCGAAATACTTGGTTTGGCTCCTTGTCCACCGTCATGAGTCAAGACTCCTGCAGGGCCAGTTCCAAGGGACGAAGTACAAGGCAGAGGCTTGGAACCGGTTAGCTCATGACCTCACCAGTGCCACAGGCGTTCCTCGGACTGGTGAGCAGGTCAGTCACCACCATGCAGACCTGAATAGACGGAAGCAGGACCGCCTGAACCAATGGATACAGGAGGCCCGTGGGATGGAAGATGCCCCACAACTGAGTAGGTAGCCATGGAATGCAGTATGTAAGAATTGATAACTGATTTTGTATAACAGACAGGTATGTCTCAAAATCCCTTCATTTACTTTACAGCTGCAGGTAACCGTGCTGCGAATCAGCGAGCCTATGGAGACAGGCTGCTAAGGCTGCGCCACCAGGCAGGTTAGTGATTATTCTGCATGTATTGTTATATAAAATAGTGTAGAGAGCATGAAATAAAGTGTTGTAGTCCAATAATACAGTCATAAAATGGCCTGAATAAGTCCTCTGCATATACTGTCAGATAAAAAAGTCAGAGAGCCAGAAAAAGAGTGCAGTAACCCATTAAGAGAGGTAAAATATGTTTGGAATAATATCTCTGCAGGTACTGTCATATCAAATAAGTGAGTGAGCCTGAAAAAGAGTGTTCTAACCTATTAATAAAGGTATAATATGTTCTGAATATGTCTTCCATATGCACAGTTATAACAAATAAAGGAGTGAGCCTGTGGAAAAGTGTGTAATGTCATTAATAAAGGTCTAAAACACGGAGTGTGTCTGTGTCACTTAGTGTGAAATGTTGTTGTACCCTTGCATTATACAAATAGTACTGTTTTAACAAGTGCTGGCAACTCAGAGTGGTGCACTCCCATCTAAAGTGGGTGATAGAAGTGCTAGAAGCTGTGAAGCATATATACAGTCCTCAACAGTCAGTTACTGGCTGGCATGCATAAGTAAATCTGGCACACGAGTAGCATGTTAATTTGTTCCCCAGAAATGTGAGTGTGCTTCAAGAAATGCAGGGTTCTGTACAAACTGAAGTGAAAATGTCATGTGAAAACATCCAGATATGTAGATAAAGAAATATAAATGCAATCAAGAAATATGTAGCAGTAACATCTGCATCTTGGACAGTTAGTATGTCAGATATAGGTCAGGTATATATTGAACTAGCCAAACCCAATACACAACCTAATGCATGGTGGCAAGTGTAATAATACATGTAGGGGATATACACTTGCAGTCACTAGGAATGTAGTGTAGACTAAAGGTAATTATAAGATGTTAATTGAGGTTTTTTTCTACACCCTACTGTTTGTGCATAAACCATGCAATTCCACAACTCAGTGGGTATGTGTAATCTTAAATATTTGTTGGGACATATGTCCTATTGTTCATAGGTTCATAGGTTCATACTAGGCTATCTGCCCTAGGGCATTTATAAGCCTAGTGTGGCTTTCACCAGATGAGAATACTATACGTTTGCTGTGCCTCTGTCCAGCAGTGATACAGAGATGATTGATCTCCCATCCACTCAAGATTTCTCTTGAACTGAGTCAGTGAGGGGCTCTGCCTCACATGGACTGGGATTCTGTTCCATAGTGTAGGGAGTCTCTGGGTGATGAATATTTATATCCGTGTTGAGGTTTAAGTCTCTTGCTCTCGGCTCTGGTGGATTTGGATTTTTGAGCATGTCCATTAATTCCGGGTTGGACATGGCCTTGTATGTCAGGCACAGATCACCTCTGAGCAGATGGTATGCGACTGAATAGAGCTGGAGTTTCTTCAGTTATGTTTGAGCCTTTATCCTTTTGGTGAGGAACTTTTGGGGTCTTTCCAACTGCTGCAGGTGTCGGGTAGGCGTTGTACTCAATCATTGGTCTGATAAGTGGATCAGGTGGGCAATGTCACTTTGGCAATGTGAGTGTCAAAAAGAGGTTACTGTCAACTTGGGTCCCCAGGTCCCTGATAACTTCTTCGTGTTTAATGGCACCTATGTGGTAATTTACCTTGTTTTTTGACTATACATTTTTGGCATTTAGCTTAAGGCCATGGCTCTGGCACCAGTTATCCATTTCTATGAGACCTTTCTGGAGGATGTCTGTGTCTGATGGAGTGTCAATTATGGTGCCCAGTTTGCAGTCATCTGCAAATTTTGTCAGCCACAATACCCTATGTTTGCCTAAAATAAATCCTGTGGGACTTAGAGTCTGACATGGCACCAGCAACTCTAACCCTGTGTTCTGTTCTTGAGCCATCTTGTGACATATGGGTTTACATCTAAGCTGGTGAGCTTTTTTGCAAGGTCAAGGTAGGCTGTGTGAACTGCCTACCCTCATCAATGACCTTAGTGACTGTTTCAAAAGTTGACCAAGTTCAAGAGGCAGGATCTGCCCTTGACAAAGGATCCAGTGTCTGTAGGTCCCCAATGTCTTTATTTATGAGTTCCAATATGATCCTCTCCATAGCTTTGCAGACAAGGCGTAATTTGTGGGACCACAGTTATTCTTTATCCTGTAGTAAGGCTAAGATTAAACAGCAGCCTTATGTGTTTTAGTTCCTCATTGAGTTCCACAGCTGGGGACACCGTTCTCACCTGGGCATCTGAGATGTTTGGGAGGCTAGACTCTGGTGGGATAGATATTTCTCCTTTTGGGGGAGGGAGCACTGAACCTGTCTGCCAGTATGTTGGCAATGTCTGTGGGTTCAGTGATTTTTATCATTTTGGACTAATTCTGAGCATATCTGGAGTTTCCACCCAGGTTTCTAATTTTCTCTCAAAGTTGGCCTTGCTAGTATTGATCAGATGCCTTCCCATTTAGGGATTTTGCTCTGTCATGTAGTAGCTTTCTCCTCTTGTTGTAGAGTTTGTTTATGGCTGGAATCCACCAGACTGGGCGCCTGCCTTTGGTGGAAAAGGTCTTGATTTTATTAGATTTCTTGATCCATACATTCCTGGAGGTGCTTTTGTAAGGGTTTCAGCAGCGTGGGGTTTCCACTGGCTCGGGCCTTGAAGGATAACACTCCAGTCTTAAGAAGTGTGAAGTTTGCTTTTGAGAAGTTCTTCACTGTGGTCTTTTGCTGGGGATGTGGATCTCAGTGATCCCCATGTTTGTGATGATCAGGTCTAGTATATTTTCTCCTCTTGTGGGATGGTGACTAGTTGTTCCATAGCATTTGAGTTTATAAACTCAAGGAACCTTGGGGCTTGAGTAATGTTCCCAGTCTATGTTTGGGTGAAGTCACCCAATATGATGGTGTTTGGAGAGACATTTATACTCTCCAGTGTCTTCAGGAAGGCTGTGTGGGTTTCCTAAGTTTGAGAAGGTGGTCTGTAGCATGTTACAAACTCTATGGTTAATTGCACCTGGATGAGGTGTGGGTATCCTTTATGAATATGGATACGATAGTGCTGGGGGCATCTTGAGGTTTAGACTTCTGACATTGAGCATTATTATTTTCTCCATTTTTGTTTTCTAGTTTATCATTTGAGCCTTGCCTAAAAAGGCATCAAGCATGTCATCCCAGAGAATAACACCAGTGTCTCTGTATTGTGGCATCGTTCTTGGTGAGGGTAGGATATAATCTGAGAGCTCCTCTATGTCTCTTTTCAGTCATACTTTCTAGCGCCTGACAGGCAGCTAACTGTGATCTTTTCCTTGTTCAGTCTGTCTGACTATGGAGTCACCTATAACAAGATTGTGTTTGGCCTTAAGGGCTGTGACTGTTTAGCACACTGTATGATGTCTTGAGGTGGAGTTGCTTGGGTGTCTGCTTTGGAGGCCTCTGTAGTTTTGGTAGATTTTGATCAGTGCTGTCTTTGTGTGTTTATGTGTTTGTTGTGATAGTTCTATGTGAAACTGGGTTTGTGGTGTCTCCTCCTGTCTGGTCTTGCCAGTCCTGAGTTGGGAGAGCTCAGCCCAGTTTGGCTATATAGTTGCACACATGTATTTGTGTTTTGTGGGAGAAGAGGTGGGTTGTCTTACATGAGGCAATTGTAACATTGCCTCAAGATGCCAGATTCACCAGCTGAACAGGAGAGATGCTAGAAAAAGTGAAAAGTTTGCTGTGTAACTGAGTCAGAAGGGACCTATGGGTACGATTCTAGGCTAATGTAGTACTTTGTTTAGTATACTTTAGGAGCAAGTGCTGAGCTATTGAGATAGAGATTGCAAGTAGAGAAGTTCTAAGGGAAAAATTGAAGAGCAGACTTAGTTTAACCTTGTTTAACTCTATGGGCAACTGGGTTGAAAAGTTTCTGGCTGGAACCACTGCTCTAGGGACAAATAGGCTGCTCAGTGCTCCCCACTCCCACTGGTGAACAAAGAAGCTTCCCTTTATCCAAAAGAAGCTTCCCTTTATCCTAAATAATAATCTATAATAATAATAATAATAATAATCTATAAATATTTGCATTCACGTTGATGCATGTGCCCTGTTCAAACACCACAATCATGGTGGCCTGTTGCTACCAAACATCCCTGCATGCTGTTGAAATATCCACTGTCATTCAATATATGCATGCGTTATGCTTGCTGTTCAACTGTTGGAACCCTGGTGTGTTGGGTTAATGGGAATATTACTGCATGCTGTTACAACTAATCTGGAATGATGTTGTTTATGTTGTAATTAAATACACCTAATCACAGAACATATGGGAAGGCTGGTCCCAGCTGACCCACCTGTCCCTCCTCAGCTGGTGAGTGCACCTGGCACCAGCAGGTCCGGTGCTCAGCCCAGGCTCCCCTCCTCCATTGGTCCTGTGCCACCTTCGGGTGGAAGCACTGCAAGGGATGGGGCTCATCCCCATGTGCAAGTGTGGGCAGAGAAGGGCCACCTGTCACCCTTCATAGGGTCCAGGCTGTGGTGCATAGGGAGAACCAGCGTTCAGTCGCTGATCCTTTACGCCAGCTCGAGGCGAGAGTGGCACGTCTCACAGGTGAGCCTGCCCGTCCTACGCAGCCCTCAGCACAGCCACCCTCTGGGCTGTGAAGGTGCAGTGGTGACTGCCCATGGGTGGGGATCTCAGTTCCACTGTTACCATCTGTGGGCTCATGGGCTTGCGATTTCCAAACATCATTCCCCGTCAATTGTGTTCACTCACCCCATGTGTCAAATTCCACCCTTATATGTGTTTTGTTTGTCTTGTCTGTTTACCTCCCCAACCTACCTCCCCAAATATACCTACATCTTCTACCTCACATTCCACTCTCACCTGAAAAAAAAAATAAAAAAAAGGGCAATCTGTTCCCAAAAAAAAATTACACCCCATACATAGCTGCCCATTTCGCACAGATGTCCGCTGGACATGTAAACTGATAATTATAATTGGCAGTACAACATACTCTGTTGTCCTCACCCCTCTCTCAGGGGTGGAAGGTTTCAAATTTCACACCAAATTCCGAACATATGCACAGCTCTTGCTGGTAAAGAAATGGGCAGCTATGGGCCTTCCCTACACCTGTCCCTCACATCCCGCCCTGGTTTCCCTACTGTCTTTCCCTCTTTGTGCCCACTTTTTCACCACTTTCCTATCTCCCCATTTTCTTTTCTTTAAAAGAAATTAGTGCGGGGGTTAGCGGGATTAAGCACTTTTAAGCAGTAGTTAGCAGGGGTGCATGAGTAAGCTTGTGTGCGCTTAGCTAAGCATCATTAAGCGTCGCGCAAACTCACGCAAACCCGCTTACAACTGCTTAAAAGTGCCTTAGTCACTCTGTAGGACAGGGCCCTTGTACTGCTCAGCAGCAAACTAAAATACCCCTGTCAGTCTCGAACCCCAGACATTGGGCTCATCATTCTGCATGAAGTACCACTAAGCCACAGCAGATATACAATAACTTGGTGCTGAAAGAAATATATCATGCATTACAATGAGTGAATGTAAAGGGAAAATAGGAATGGCATAACACAAATCTTGTTCTGTGGCCCTTTACCAGCAGGTGTTGTGGAATTGCATGACATGACTGTGAAAAGAGAACCAGCCATGCTAGTAGGGAATAATGTTACAGTAGCACCTTACAAACCCCACACAGTATCAGAGCAGGATAAACACTGGCATATTTGAATAGGTCAGAGGCCAGACCTCCCAACTGTGACTGATTTACAGTGATGTCCCTGATTTATAAACAAATGTTAGCTATGCCCCTCTGACTCCCTGTGAAATTTACTAACAGTAGGCAGAAAGGTGGGGAATCACACTTAATGAAAAATGTCAATAAGTGAGAGTAGACACTACTTGCACATCAGAAAAGGTGTAGTACTGCATATGCTCCAAATCCCCCAAAGTCTCAACTGAAAAATGTCTGAAATATATCACAGGTGTATCCCACTTATATGTACCTTTCCCTGAGGCTGTTCAAATATATACCTGAGAGTATCTGAGGCTTGGAAGAGTCAGAAACACACAGGCATATCAGCTTATCTGCTGTTACACACTCTGCAAATAGCTGTAGAAGGAATTCCACAAATATGCCCTTATGTAGGAGTACAACGCAGAAATATCAAAGGATGTAGCCATGTACTGCTAGCAACCACCTGTGACAATGCCATTGCTCAGGTGCTGAAAAGACTGGTGTGGTGCACAGTCAAAGAATACTAGGCTAACCTCTGTCTACCATCTGGATATGTCCACAGGTGGGAGCTACTCAGACAGACTACTTGCCTTGATAGACTAACAGGTACACAGCAACTCTGTATGTTCAGCAAGATAAACATCACATGATAATAAATAATGCTCTCTGCAGTTCTGCACCCCTACCCAAAAGTACTATATACCCGTGTATTCAGGCACAACCAAGGGTGTGGGTAGGCATACACAGTACTGAAATATGTTCAGTTGTCCTGAGCAGACTGTGCTAATGTCAACACAAACAAATGACAAACTGTTCAGAAGTGAGTAACGTACTAATTACAGTATAGCAGTTCACAAACAGTGCATGTGCCTGATATTCATATTTGGTAGTACAACATACTTAGTTGTCCTCACCCCTCTCTCAGGGGTGGAAGGTTTCAAATTTCACTCCTAATGTATTGCATATGCACAGCTGTTGCTGGTAAAGAAATGGGCAGCTATGGACCTTCCCCTCACCCATCCTGTACATCCCGAGCTGGTTTCCCTACTGTCTTCCCCTCTTTGTGCACCCTTTATCACCCCATTCCTATCTCCCCATTTACTTTTCTTTCAAAGAAATGAGTGTGGGGGTTAACGGGAGTAAGCACTTGTAAACAGTAGTTAGCGGGTTTGCACCAGTGTGCGTATGTGTGCGCTTAGCTTACTATTGCTAAGTGTCATGCAAACCCACGCAAACCTGCTTACAACTGCTTAAAACTGCCTTAGTCACTCTGTATGACAGGGCCCTTGTACTGCTCAGCAGCAAAATAAAATACCCCCGCCAGTTTTGAACCCCAGACCTTGGCCTCACCAGTCTGCATGAAGTACCACTACGCCACAGCAGATATACAATACTTTGGTGCTGTAAGAAATATATCATGCATTACAATGAGGGAATGTAAAGGGAAAATAGGAAAGCCATAGGAATACATTGCAATAACTACTTTTGTGTGGCAGGTAATTCTCTAATTCGAAAAGAAAGTACATACTCCCATGTATCCTGTGTTAGCATTAGGAGGTGTGAGTAAACTTACACACTGAGAAGAGTGTACTGGAAGAAGCAACAGTCAGGTTTCAGTACAACATTCATATCACTGGCTACAACCCTAGCTTTAGATATGAGACATATACCAACCTTCTGACTGAGACAACAGTGTCCAGAGCAAACAAGCATGGGCCCCACCTTGCCAAACTGAAAGGTCTACACCTACCTAACCTAGCATTTTATAGCAGTGTCCTGAAATCACAGCAAGTACTGCAATTACCACACAGCAGGCTGCATGCAATTACTAAATGGTGGGCACCAATTGGTGCAGAGGCCATCACATGCACATGTGCAGATACCTAGAAAAGCAGCCTGTACTTGCTGTCCACACATGCAATAATATCACTGCAGCAACTGAGAGAGAGAGAGAGAGCAAGAGAGAGAGAGAGACAAAGACAGACAGACAGAGACAAAGACAAAGAGGCAGTAACAGACGGACACCGAAAACAAAGACCAACCTCAACACACAGAGGAAACCCAAACCAAAAAAAAAATCCAAATTCAACAGTTACAACAGACAGAGTTGAGAAATACAAAGGTAAGGTATGTAACAGATATGTATTTGCTGGCATCTGAATGATGTGTTTGAAGGGTACTCTACATACTGTGAATCATCCATATGTGGCAGCAGTACGTATCTATATGTATGTGCACATGTGCATAGGGCAAGGGACATACTGCAACTGTTAGTGAAGGCTGGACATATATATGTTGTTGAAGGTTGCTATGTGCACATATCTATGTAGGTTGTAGTGTGTGGCATAGAAAACAGCAAGCAGTGCCGATATATGTCATGTGGTGGTTAAACGCTGTGGGACTGAATTGTCAGATTTGCTGTGTTACAGCCAGTGAGGCCTGCTACAGCTACACAGCCTGAGGACAGCAAAATGCATTCTGCACAACACTGCAATATTATTACATAACCGTATGTCTCACAACTGTTGCATAATTGATATACCCGCCATGAAAGGTGGGCAGTATATGTGCCTATATGTGCATCTATATGTACAGCAATGGATGTTTACATGTATGTGTGTATATATATATATATATATATATATATATATATATATATATATATGTATATATATATATATATATATATATATATATATATATATACATACATACATATATATATATATATATATATATATATATATATATATATATATATATATATATATATATATATGGGTCTACTTCACATGGTCGACAGGCCATATGATCGACACTCATTTGGTCAACAGTTCATGAGTGTCGATCATTTGGCCGCACTATTTGATATATATATATATATATATAGATAGATAGATAGGGAGACACGGGGTCATACGTACTGCAACAGGTGCCTGGTGACCAAGGCATGGACTGAAGACCAGTGTTGATACTGCAGTGCTATACCCCATTCCAAAACACTTTACCCAGTAACTACCACATAAGTGGTAGCCTGCCTAACACTGAAGGTGTCAGAAGGGAACATGGGATACAGATGAACAGTAGCCTCCCCTTTGATAATCACAGTGCCACACTAGTCTTGTAATCTGTCTATGTGGTACGTGTCATCACAAAAGGTGTGTCATCTAGGGAAATATAGGTCAGTGTTCCCCTCTACTCATCACAATGCCCCATGTGGTATGTACCTCACATGACAACTACAGCAAGTGGAAAGGCCACAGACATACCTCACAAAGAGTAATACTGGCCTCAAACACATGCCCTATGCAGACTGACTCACAAAACCACAGCTAGACTGCGTTGCATACCGCCCACCCAGAGGTTACCTCTGCCGGACATACAGAGGTATGTCACATTCATAGCAGTTGGACAACCACCATGTCAACACCTCACAATCCCTCCGGGCTACATGCTCTAGGGCCCTAATCCTCATCACCTCACTAAAAAGCGCATGCTGGAGGGATAGGTTCCTATCCACAAATATGCCATACTCTGGACTAAACCAAACAAGGCTCCTCATTAGCAGATGTCATACATACCCCTGATGATTGTTTGAGAGATAGGTAATACACCCTGGGAATCACCTCTGTGTATCCGGTTGACAGGAGCAAGTGAAATCAAATTACATGTGTGTCAAAGGCCAGGGTAGCATATGGCTAGGCTGCTCTAGGCCCTAGGGCCAATTGCGTATTACCTACCTATGACACAATGTGCACACACATGTACTCACTGCAATACCTGCTATTTGAGGTGGAATGAGTGTGACAGTGAATGTGTGCAAGGTCTGTAAAGGTGTGATAGCTTAGTGTGAGGTTGTTTCTGTCATGGTAGTTTGTGTCCTAAGTGTGAGGCCAGAGAAAGATGTGCCAGTTATTGGGATGCAGACATAGTAGGATGGCATATGTTGTGACATAGTTCCTTGTGTACGACTGTGGTGTTCCATTGTAGGCTGAAGCAATACATGTATGCTCAGTATGTGGTACTGCTGGTGAATCCAGCTCACATATGAACTGTTGTACTACCAGAAGCTGTAGGCCTAAACAGCACAGTATGGTGTATGTTCACATTGCTTGGTAACACTGTCTTGTGTGTTTCCTGTAGTTTGCACAGATTACATACCTCAGGCATAGGTTTTTGTAAGTAGGGGCACACAGTACTGTAAGGTACACAGGTAATGCTCATCTGTGTCGGCATACATTTGTGTGTTGTATGTATGTCTGATGTATTTGTAATGATGCCTGTACCATGCCCGCAATCACATGTGTGTTACAGGATATGCGTGTGTACCTAGCAACATGTATACTCTGTTACAGCAGTATGCCAGCTATATTAACAACTGTGCACATATGTTAGGTAGGGGTATGGCATCAACGACTAGGGTGGATTACTGGTAATACTGTAACTGTACTTTACATTCATTGCAATGGATGACATATTTCTTCATGCATTAGCTTGATATATACCCCAGTGGCGAGGTTGTGCATTGTATCACAAAAAGTGTGCCGAGTACTGGTGTATAGTGGTTTGATAAATGGAGTGTGCCAGGCACTGTCATCCAGTTGTGGGCTGAGCACTGATATGTGGTACTGAACGTGTGTATCCTCTGACAGACAAATAGATGCTATATATGGCAGTTAAGTGATATCTGTACTGTAGAATGTTCAGTGTGCCACATGACTTGCTCACACATATCGTTTAACTGTCTTCCAGTGTTATGGCTCATCAAAGCAACCCGTCCTATACAGCTGCGGAGGAACAGGAAATACACCACAGCCTGGTGCAGCACTATACCCTGCTGTTTTCCAGGGCCAGCCAGCACCAGCATGAGCGTACTGCACTGTGGCAAGATCTTGTTCGTCGGGTAAATGACATAGGCATGCATAACCGGACATATGAGCAGGTATGCCATCACTGCAGTAATTTAATTAGACATGTCCGGCAGCGTGCATCTGATATCCATAGACAACAGCTTGCCACAGGTGGTGGGGTGGCCATACATTCCCCCCCTAACCAGAGTGGAGAAACTGCTCCTAAGCGTGGTGGCTCCTGGCCTACAGCAGTAACAGCATCACACATGTGTCATCATGGAGGCCGGAGCAACCCAGCATGATGACATGGAGCATGCTGGTAACATGGCCTAGCTGTAGACTACTGTTACCTGCATTGTTAGATTATGCATATGTGAGATGTGTACTGTGTGTTTAGCAGTTGTGCTGCCTATTGTGTGCAATACTGATATTTGGAATAGTATCTGTACACCTGTGACTGTTGACTGTGAGCACATTCACAGTAGCAATGCCACAGTTGTGGTCACTGACAAACTGTGTCATATTCTTGTAGGTCCCTCTGGTGTGACAGCAGGGCAGATGATACATGCTGGTGAATGTGTTAACACTTTAACATTGGTAATGAAATGTGCATGTCATAGGTGAGGTGTAGGCCATGTACACGTAACACACCAATGCATAATGCATGCTGTGCATGTTTACTGTGAGACATTAAACATCTCAGTAAAGTCAGTAGCTGCCTCAATCACATGCAATGAACAGAGCATCAGACGCAATTGTGGCAACACTGTACTGCACATTGGATAGGCATAGTTGATACACATGTACACAACATAACACGTTTGTCATACGCAGTACACCTCAACATGCTACACATAGCATAACCGGACACCCGCTGCCAGGTCACACTTCAGTATCCCACATATCATCCACACACCACACATAATATACATGAGGGGTAGGGGCCTAGCATGGGGCTGTGCAACACTCTTCAACACATAACACAGTCATGTTAGGCAATGCTCCCTGTTAGGCACCTCACTCACCCTTGTACAACATGTCTGTGTAATTGTGAACATAGCCACGGCACTGCTGTTCAGGTACAGCATGCTAGGTGGTGGTCTAGCACACTTTAGTGGCCTTGATTGACCACACGATGCATGGTGATGATGGCTAATGGTACTACACCCCATACAGTTACAATGACCACAGTACTACACACAGTCTGTCATTGCTTTGCACCTCAATGTTGTGTGTGTGCACACATATTCACCTATATACATTATGCATAGCATGTTGTGTGTGTGCAAACATATGCAACTATACACAATATGCATAGCAGTCGTATCCTGTACAAAGTGAGTACAAAGTGACACATATATGTCCTGGAATGCTATTGGGTATATAGGTCACATGACACACATTGGGTATGTGTGATGTTTAATGTTGCAGTCATGTAGCATGCAATGTCATGGCTGGCACTGGCATATCTGGAATATGACCCACACTCACCATAACCACTGTACAATGGCTATGTCGAGCATTGGTATTCCATCACGTCTACATGCACCACTCATCCCGCGTGTGTACATAGCATGCATGTGCTACACCTGTGTCCACAATTATCTGCTACAGACACAGACACTGCAATCAGACATGGAAATCTATGTGACACACAGATAACACATGCAGCCATGGTATGTATACCTGTGAGTGATGGTGCACAGGACATTGCAGAGCTTATAATACTTGCACAGCAATGTTGTGTCCTTATACACATTGTGTTCCAGGGTGTAGGCAATCATTGAACAACTACACACATGCATTACAGCCATGTATAATGTCATTAACTAGGGCTGTCTACACTCGCACTGCATGGACTTGATCAACACTTATTCTGCATGCTGACATGTGTGACTTGACTGTTTGCTTTGTGATACTGTCACCCACCTTCAACCACTATTGAGTATGTTTTGGATTGCTGGTGTGTGTGTGTATCTGCTGTAGTGAGTAGTGTGCATGTGTGCATGTGTTCATGTGTGCATATGTGCATGTGTTCATGTGTGCATGTGTGCATGTGTGCATGTGTTCATGTGTTCATGTGTGCATGTGTTCATGTGTGCATGTGTGCATGTGTTCATGTGTTCATGTGTTCATGTGTGCATGTGTGCATGTGTGCATATGTGATAACATCATGTAAAGATTGTAAAGTGTGTTTCCTGTCTTACTCTCACAGGTGCAGAGGTTGGGTTGGCTGAATGCAGCAGGGAACCTGAAGTCACTGCCACAAATAGTTGAGATGATGATACATGTATTGTGGCACAGGCAGGTTTGACAGAGTCTGTTGTTGGTCCACCAATCGACAGTACACAGCTGTCAACCCCATCTATGCGCACACTCATACTGCCAGTATATCCCTCATCACCAATGGCCTTAGCCAAGGGACACCATACAGTTGGCATTGACCAGGAGAGTGTGGTATCCATGGCACTTGCATCCCCTCACAGCAGCCATACCCAGATCAGTGGAATGGTACCACATAGGCAGATGTCCAGGGGTTCTCGTGGGAGCACCACTGGTCATATTGCCCCTGGCAGACGTGCCCCTACAGGTCTTACAACCTCAGCTATGTTCTGGGCTGTAATGCAGGCACAGGCACATATGGAATGGTACACCAGACAGGGACTAAGGGCGCAGAGGGCCCATAACACCGCTACCAATGACAGTATCTGTGACCTTGCCGGTGCCATATGTAATTACACTGAGGTCATTGACAGACGTTGGGGGGAGACATTAGATGCCCTCCACAATGTGTTTTCCATGAGCCAGGACCATGCAGGATAGCTGAGATGTCGACACGGACATATGCCAGCAACATCAGCAGCTGGCAGTCGTCGCGGACGACCCACAGATCAAAGCCACTCCCGTAGTGCCAGTACCAGCCCCAGAAATGCTGGGACTGGCCTGTCCATTGACCGTCTTAGTAGACCATGTGCACGTGGCTCTGGCCAGTCACAGCAGGAAAGTGGCTCCAGTCAACATACCTGTGCCTCTGATGATAGTACCCAGTCAGGCTTGGTACCCAATACTGTCCATAGCACCCCTGCCAGGCACAGGTTCTGTGTCCGTACACAGAGACAATGATCTGTACAGCCTGGCAGGTACAGTCTGTGGCTGTCCCACAATCTCCCGTATATGGTAGCCACATGGTGGAGCTGTGTGCATGCAGACACACAAACAAACCAAACACCTAGGGCTCACACAGACACACACACATGACATCAACATTGGCCCATGCTGTACTGTTGTCCCTCACACACACACACACACACACACACACACACACACACACATACATGTCGATTGGATGGGTCAATGTTGGGCTCTGGCAAACTGACAACACACCCTGTGCATATGATGAGACCTGTGCCACCTCCTGTCATCTGTAACAGTGATGCAGGAACAGGCTAACACGGTGCTGATGCACAGGGTGACTTTGTAGCAGTGTAGCAATGTTAGCAGATTGTCAACAGGAAAGTGTAATGATATCCTTGTAGGTATATCTGAGCAGGCATGGTGCATCAAAGCTATGATTGTCAATGTCGTATTGTGTACACCAGTGTTACATCTGAGTATGTCTTGTCCACCCATGTGCCACGTGGATGAAGTGTGTAGTGTTGGCAGCATGTGTTAGTGAGTGGACAGTATGTGTGTGATGTGTGCAGTACAGATTTGCAGGTGTACATCTGTGAACATGGTGGGGTGCACTGTCTGCATGTAAGTGCATAGTGGACACATGGGACGTGTGACATACCCTGTATTACACAGTGTTAACATCTCATAGTATCTCTTGGTGGCCAGTATGCATTCTAGTACAGATATGTTCTAACATGGGTACATGTGTGTGTGACATGGTTTGACACTCTGCTGTGGGTAATACTGTTACTAACTGTCAATGTTTAGCATTATGGGAGTATACACAATCTCAGCAGCCTGACTATAACCAATTATCAGATTATGTCCAGACAAGTGACACACAGATGTAGTGAACTCAGCAACAGTTGTATCCTTCCGATACTGTACTATAACAGTAACCAGTGGTATTGATCGCCACCTGTTCCTGGGCCCACACATGTTTGCCATATAGCCCCTTAGGTGCATGCAAACACACTAGGGATATGACCATCCACATCTGGAAATGCATGCAGTGGCCTACAATGCATTCTCCAGATGGGACACATATCCTACACAAGGGTATCATACAGACAGATGCCTGTTGTCCAACACATGCTGCAGAGCTATAAGCCAACTATAGCATAGTCATCCACATTTACTATACATAGTATCCTGACAGAATATGGCCATCTTGGGGCAATGCAGCAATTGCCTCATGTACACAGACAACCCTCTCCTCCTACTACCCAACACTACAACCTGTGAGAGATGCACTTATATAGCCACACTGGAAGCAAAGCTCTCTTCACCCAAGACTGGACTAGACAGTCAAGAGGAGAAGGTAAACACTCGCACCACACCACAATCATCACATAGTCCCTGTAAACCTACACCACCAAAACACACACATAGAAACACAAAACGCACACCTACATTCGCGGAGGCTCTCAATAAAACCTGCCCAAGCATCAGATACATCCAAAGCATAAACGCAAGCAAACTCCACCCCCTAACACAACCCAAATGACACATAACCCACAAACTTAGTGTGCCACCCATAAGGCATAACAACATACCCAGTACTCTAGTCATAGGTGACTCTAAAGTCAGGCACACTGATGTTCCACTCACTAGACTAAACAAGGAGAAAGTTACTGTCAGCTGCTTGTCAGGTGCCAGGATCCGCCACATAACGCATTCACTCAGGTCACTCCACAATAAGTACAAATATGACACTGTCATTTTCCATGTTGGTGTGAATGACCTGAGATGTACCTCCCTGGACTACATGAAAAGAGACATGGAGGAGCTCTCCGATCTTGTATCCCAGACAGGTATGACCCTAACCTTGAGTAGCATCCTGCCATCACCCAGAATGATACCACAGTACAAGGAAAAAATGACTGTCTTCAACAATTGGCTAAGCTTCTGGTGTCATTCTAAGGGGATCCAGTATTTGTCTACCTGGGACGACATGATCGACAGACCACGATACTTTGCCAGAGATGGCCTGCACCTGTTGCCCTTAGGATTCTGGATACTGGCTAAGGCTCTTGCCACCCCTATAGTGCCTTTTTTAGGCAAGGTTCAAATGAAAAATTCACCATCATAACAGGTACAAGCAAGCAAAATCTGAGGTTAATGCTACTCAATGCTATAAGTCTAAACCTCAAAATGCACTCACTCGAGGCACTCCCTAAAATGGAGAACATTGACATCTGTGCAGTGACAGAGACCTGGTTCAAAGCTCCAGAGAGCACCCCTGCATTACCAGGCTAAAATTCATACCACACCTTTCGGCCACCTAACCCTGAATGAAGCACTAAAGGCAGAGGCATGTCCATATTCATTAAGGATATCCACACCTCCAGGCTAGTTGCACAGCATAATGCATCCGAGATTATCCAAGTGCAACTTACTCTGGGCAAGACCGCAATCCAAATTGTAGCCTGCTACAGACCCCCCACCATGCCCTGGGATTCCCACTCCTCATTTCATGATACACTGGAAAGTATTAGGGTACAACCCAACACTCTAATAATGGGCGATTTCAACTACCCCACCATTAACTGGGAACACTACTCATGTACCAAATCTTTTGCTCAACGTTTTCTAGAATTCATAAATTCCAACACCTTGGATCAACTTATTCATACCCCCACCAGGGTCAGCAATATCCTAGACCTGGTCATTACCAACATGGGAAACCGGTGTTCCACACCAGAGGTCAATTCCTCGTTGTTCAGATCCGACAATAAGCTAATCAGCCTAGACATCCACATCCCACCCCCACCCCCAATTAGGGAAACCATCGTAGAAAACTTCTCCAAAGCCAATTTCACACTTCTTAAGACAGAAGTGGCAAACTTCATGACACCCATCCAGATGGACAATCGAGGTATGACTGCTGAATCCTACACAAATGCACTTAATAAGCACTTACACAAGTACATGGATCATGCTATCCCTAATAGAACCAAGATGTTATACTCCAAAAAAAGGAAGCCAATCTGGTGGTCCTCTGCCATAAACAAACTCTACAACAGATGAAAGAAACTGTTGCACAAAAGAGTAAAAACACATGACTGGAGGAACTCCCTGGTCAACCTCAGTAAGAAGCTGAGATCCCTCATAAAATCCTCCAAAGCTAGTTATGAAAACAAAATTGCCATTGACTCTAAAGGCAACCACAAAGCATTCTATAGCTATGTCAAGAATCTAAATGGGAACACTCAGATCTGCTCTGAGTTACAGCACAATGGCACTAAATATACAGAACCAACTGATATTGCCAACATCCTAGCAGTTAGGTTCAGTGCTAACTTTACCCCTCTCTCACCCCCTAGAGGGCCCATCTCTATACTGGAAGAATGCAAAGTTACTATAATCACGGCTGCACAGGTAAAAAACACACTCTCCAAAACCAAGAACACAACATCCATGGGACCTGACAATATCCCAGGCTACGTTCTACATGAACTACAGAATGAACCGGCACCCTACCTAAGTAACATGTTCAATCATAGCCTCACCTCAGGCTTTGTACCCACTGAATGGCTCACCACTATGGTTATCCCACTCCACAAAGGGGGAGCCATGACGGACCCCGGGAACCACCGCCCCATTAGCCTGACGAGCCTGGTCTGCAAGGCCATGGAACGTATCATCATGGAACTCATAAACAAAGACATTGGTAATCTCCAAACTCTGGACCCTACCCAGTTTGGATTTGTAAGAGGCAGATCATGTATCCTAAACCTGATTGACTTCTTTGAAGCAGTCACCAAAACCATAGATGAGGGTAACATGGTTCACACAGCTTATCTAGATCTCGCCAAGGCTTTCGACACCATCCCCCACTCTGGAATTATAGATAAGCTCACTAAACTTGGTATAAATCCCTATGTCACAAGATGGGTTGCCAACTGGCTCATGGACAGAACCCACACTGTGAAAGTAGCGGATTCCAAATCCGACATCAGACCAGTGACAAGTGGAGTACCAAAGGGTTCAGTCCTGGGTCCTCTCCTGTTTGGTATCTACTTCTCTGAAGTGCAGGCTAACAGAGAAGGTCTTTGGCTAACAAAGTTTGCAGCTGACTGCAAACTAGGAGCCATAATCTAAACTCCAAACGATGTGGACAAACTACAAAAGGGCTTCACTGAGACAAATACCTGGTGTCAAAGCCATGGCCTGAAGCTCAATGCCAAAAAGTGTATTGTCATCCCCTTTGGTAAGAACTCTGTACCCATGAACTACCACATAGCTGGTAGTCTACTTAATGCCGAAAATGTGATAAGAGACCTTGGGACACAGGTGGACACTAGTCTCTCCTTTGATAATCACATCACCACAGTGGTCAGGAAATCCTTCTACGTGGCTCATCTCATCACAAAAGGATTCTCATCCAGAAAAAAAGAGGTCATTGTTCCCCTCTACTCATCACTCATTAGACCCATTATAGAGTACAATGCCCCTTTTGGTATGTACCTCACAAGACATCTACAACAACTGGAAAGACCACAGAAATACCTCACAAAGAGGATTACTGGCCTCTAACAGATTCCCTACGCAGACCGTCTCAAATAACTACAGCTTTACTCCATCACATATCGCCTACTCAGGGGCAATCTCTGCCTAACATACAAAGCTATGTCAAACCCAGATCTGTTGCACATGCTCCACTAAAAGAACTACCAATCCCTCCGAGCTACACGCTCTAGGGACCTAAACCTTGTCACCACAATAAACAGAACATGCTGGAGGGATAGATTCCTGTCCCAGTGACTTCCCATACTCTGGAACAGACTACCTATCTATGTCAAACAGAGCTCCTCATTAGCACTCTTCAAGAAAAACATGATGATTGGATGGAAAATGGTAAATTCACCCTGGGATCACTTCTGTGGCTCTGCTCAACAGGGGCACAGGAAAATAATTTACTTGGGTGGCGAAAGCCAGGGTACATTTTTGGCTAGGCTTGTATGGGCCCTAGGGCTGATAGCCTAGTACCTACCTATGAACCTATGACAGTACCACATAGGTGGTAGCCCCCAACATGTATGTCGGGTACCGATGTGTACGTACAGCCAAGTGTTATGTTTTCTGTCCTTTGGTATCCACATATCCAAAGGTATTCTGAAGTCCCTTTGTGTATCACATAAGCAATAAGGGGCCTGTATGCATATCCACAAGGCTGTTGTACACCTGTAATGACTGTCCATTATTGCCAGACCTTGTTGTGTATAAACATGTCTGACATATACCCCAGGCATGTACCCTCACTCACACTAGTGTATAGAAACCGTCATGGGTGTGTGTGACAGAGATGACAATGGCCACAGATTTCTACAGTGGCTGGCCTTGTCACATACATACTTATGTGACCTATGATCTGAGAAGCGGCTGCACATTCTGTCACAGGTAAGAAATGTATTCATGTAATATGCAGGCTTCACACTTATGTACTACTTGAGGTCACATGTACACATATGTATTTGCCACACAGATACCTGATGTGTACAATGCACATACTGTTTGTATCCTGATATGTCATAACGTAGTAAAAGCAAAACACACACCACATTGACCAACAGTGTCACACACACTCAGCAATTGCAGGATTCAAACCCCTACCTAACTATGTTACAACACTAGTGACATATGCATTAACACAACGCACGATATTCTTTACTGGGGTTTTTATTTCCACCACTATATTTGTTGGATGCTGACATCATCACACTTGGCAAAGAGGAATATACCTCATTTAAGGTATTTCCCTAGTCTCCATAAAGGCCATTATAGGCTTCAAACCCTTATCTAACTATGTTATGATACTAGTGAAATACACATTAACACGATGCGCTACATGCTTTCCTGAGAAGTTTAATTTCCACTGCTATATTTGTAGGATGCTGACATCTTCTGACTTGCCAAAGAGGAATATAACACTTATCAGGCATTTTCCTACTCACCAAAATTGGCAATCCTCTCTAAGAATATCACACAAAAACACTCATTCCCCCACACGCAAACACACTCAGCAATTGTAGGATTCAAAACCCTACCTAATTATGTTATGATACTAGTGAAGAACGCATTAACACAACACGCTATATGCTTAACTAGGATTTTACATTTCCACTGCTATATTTGTAGGATGCTGACATCATCAGACTTGACAAAGAAGAATATACCTCTTTTAAGGTGTTCCCCTAGTCTCCAAAAAGGCCATTCCTCTCAAAGGAAGTCACACAGAACCCCAGAGGAATATAACACTTTTCAGGCATTTTCCTAATCACCAAAATGGGCACTCCTCTCTAGGGAAATCACAAAGAAACACTCATTCCCTCACATACACACACACTCAGCAATTGCAGGATTCAAACCCCTACCTAACTATGTTATGATACTACTGAAGTATGCCTTAATATGATGTACTATATGCTTGACTATGGTGCCCATTTCCAGTGCTATATTTGTAGGATGCTGACATCATCAGACTTGGCAAAGAGGAATATACCTCTTTTAAGGTGTTCCCCTTGTCTCCAAAAAGGACATTTCCCTCAAAGGAAGTCACACAGACACCCCCCCCACACACACTCAACAATTGCAGCCTTCAAACCCTTATCTAACTATGTTATGATATTACTGAAGTACGCACTAACACGACGTGCTATATGCTTTATTGGGTTTTTTTATTTCCACTGCTATATTTGTAGGATGCTGACATCTTCTGACTTGTCAAAGAGGAATATAACACTTATCAGGCGTTCTCCTACTCACCAAAACTGGCAGTCCTTTCTAAGAATATCACACAGAAACACTCATTCCCTCAAACGCAAACACACTCAGCAGTTGCAGGATTCAAGCCCCTATCTAACTGCATATGATACTACTAAAGTATGCATTAACATGATGCGCTATATGCTTTACTGGGATTTTTCATTTCCACTGCTATATTTTAGGATGCTGACATCTTCAGACTTGCCAAAGAGGAATATAACACTTCTCAGGTGTTTTCCTACTCACCAAAATGGGCACTCTTCTCTAAGAAAATCACACAGAAACCCTCATTTCCCCACACGCACACACTCAGCAATTGCAGGATTCCAATCCCTATCTAACTATGTTGTGATACTACTGAAGTACGCATTAACACGATGCACTATATGCTTCATTGGGATTTTTTATTTCCACTGCTATATTTGTAGGATGCTGACATCTTCAGACTTACCAAAGAGGAATATAACACATCTCAGGCATTTTCCTACTCACCAAAATGGGCACTCCTCTCTAAGGAAATCAGACAGAAACACTCATTACCCCACACACACACACACACACACACACACACACACACACACACACACACACACTCAGCAATTGCAGGATTCAAAACCCTACCTAACTATGTTATGATACTACTGAAGTACGCATTAACACGACATGTTAAATGCTTTATTGGTATCTTATATTTCCACTGCTATATTTGTAGCATGCTGTCATCGTCAGACTTGCCAAAGAGGACTATAACACTTTTCAGGCATTTTCCTAATCACCAAAATGGGAACTCCTCTCTAAGGAAATCACACAGAAACACTCATTCTCCCACATGCACACAAAGGATTCAAACCCCTACCTAACTAGGTTATGAAACTACAAAAGTACACATTAACACAATGTGCTATATGCTTTACTGTGTTTTCCTTTTCCAGTGCTATATTTGTAGGATGCTGACATCATCAGACTTGACAAAGCGGAATATACCTCTTTTAAGGTGTTTCCCTAGTCTCCAAAAAGGCCATTCCTCTCAAAGGAAGTCACACAGACCCCCAGAGTAATATAACACTTTTCAGGCATTTTCCTAATCACCAGGATGAGCACTCCTCTCTAGGGAAATTACACAGAAACACTCATTCCCCCACATGCAGACACACTCAGCAATTTCAGGATTCAAACCCCTACCTAACTATGTTATGATACTACTGAAGGATGCATTAATACGATGCACTATATGCTTGACTGGGGTTTTTATTTCCAGTGCTATATTTGTAGGATGCTGACATCATCAGACTTGACAAAGAGGAATATACCTCTTTTAAGGTGTTCCTCTAGTCTCCAAAAAGGCCATTCCTCTCAAATGAAATCACACAGACCCCAGAAATACTCATTCCCCCACATGCGTTCAGTAATTGCAGGATTCAAACCCCTACCTAATTATGCTATGATACTATTGAAGTACACATTAGCACGATGTGCTATATGCTTTACTGAGGTTTCTATTTCCAGTGCTATATTTGTAGGATGCTGACATCATCAGACTTGACAAAGAGGAATATGCCTCTTTTAAGGTGTTCCCCTAGTCTCCAAAAAGGACATTTCCCTCAAAGGAAGTCACACAGACACATACAACCCCCCCCCACACACACACTCAACAATTGCAGGCTTCAAACCCCTATCTAACTATGTTATGATACTAGTGAAGTACGCATTAATATGACGCGCTATATGCTTTATTGAGGTTTTCATTTCCACCACTATATTTGTCGGATGCTGACATCATCACACTTGGCAAAGAGGAATATACCTCATTTAAGGTATTTCCCTAGTCACCAAAAAGGACATTTCATTCAAAGGAAGTCACACAAACACATTCACCCCCCCCCCCACACACACACAACAATTGCAGGCTTCAACCCTCTATCTAACTATCTGGAGCATTTCTCCCCGGGTCTCCACTGAAAACAGGCTCTGTGGAACCTAGTTGGACTTTCCCGGTCAACAAATGATAAATAAATTAAAAAAAAAAACTATGTTATGATACTAGTGAAATACGCATTAACATGACCCACTATATGCTTTACTGGGATTTTTCATTTCCACTGCTATATTTGTAGGATGCTGACATCTTCTGACTTGCCAAAGAGGAATATAACACTTTTCAAGCATTTTCCTACTCATCAAAATTGGCACTCCTCTCTAAGAATATCACACAAAACCACTCATTCCTCACACACAAACACGCTCAGTAATTGCAGGATTCAAACCCCTATCTAACTATTTTATGATACAATTGAAGTTTTTATTTTCAGTGCTATATTTGTAGGATGCTGACATCTTCTGACTTGCCAAAGAGGAATATAACACTTTTCAAGCATTTTCCTACTCATCAAAATTGGCACTCCTCTCTAAGAATATCACACAAAACCACTCATTCCTCACACACAAACCAGTAATTGCAGGATTCAAACCCCTATCTAACTATTTTATGATACAATTGAAGTGCGATTAACACAACGCTATATGCTTTACTGGGATTTTTTATTTTCAGTGATATATTTGTAGGATGCTGACATCTTCAGACTTGCCAAAGAGGAATATAACACTTCTCAGGCGATTTCCTACTCACCAAATGGGCACTAAATCACACAGAAACACTCATTTCCTCACAGGAACACACATTCAGCAATTACAGGATTCAAACTCCTACCTAACGGTGTCATCATATTACTGAAATACGCAATAACACAATGCACTACATGCTTCACTGGGATTTTTTTTCACTGCTATATTTGTAGGATGCTGACATCTTCAGACTTGCCAAAGAGGAATATAATACATCTTTTCCTACTCACCAAAATGGGCACTCCTCACTAAAGAAATTACACAGAAACACTCATTAACCCACACTCAGCAATTGCAGGATTCAAACCCTACCTAACTTGGTTATATGCTTTAGTGGGATTTTATATTTCCACTTCTATATTTGTAGCGTGCTGACATCTTCAGACTTGCCAAAGAGGACTATAACACTTTTCAGGCGTTTTCCTAATCACCAAAATGGGAAGGAAATCACACAGAAACACTCATTCCCCACACACTCAGCAATTGCAGGATTCAAGCCCCTATCTAACTATGTTATGATACTACTGTTTCTATTCCCAGTGCTATATTTGTAGGATGCTGACATCATCAGACTTGACTAAGAGGAATATACCTCTTTTAAGGTGTTCCCCTAGTCTCCAAAAAGGCCATTCCTCTCAAAGGAAGTCACACAGACCCCCTAAAGGAATATAACACTTTTCAGGCATTTTCCTAATCACCAAAATGGGCACTTCTCTCTAAGAAAATCACACAGAAACACGCATTCCCCAACACACACACAGCAATTGTAGGATTCAAACCCCTACTTAACTATGTTATGATACTACTGAAATGCAAATTAACACGATGTGCTATATGTTTTACTGGGAGTTTCCATTTCCAGTGCTATATTTGTAGGATGCTGACATCATCAGACTTGACAAAGAGGAATATACCTCTTTTAAGGTGTTCCCCTAGTCTCCAAAAAGGACATTTCCCTCAAAGGAAGTCACACAGACACATACACCCCCCCACACACACACTCAACAATTGCAGGCTTCAAACCCCTATCTAACTATGTTATGATACTAGTGAAGTACGCATTAATATGACGCGCTATATGCTTTATTGAGGTTTTCATTTCCACCACTATATTTGTTGGATGCTGACATCATCACACTTGGCAAAGAGGAATATACCTCATTTAAGGTATTTCCCTAGTCTCCAAAAAGGACATTTCATTCAAAGGAAGTCACACAGACACATTCACCCCCCCCCCACACACACACACACACAACAATTGCAGGCTTCAACCCTCTATCTAACTATCTGGAGCATTTCTCCCCGGGTCTCCACTGAAAACAGGCTCTGTGGAACCTAGTTGGACTTTCCCGGTCAACAAATGATAAATAAATTAAAAAACAAAAAAAAAACTATGTTATGATACTAGTGAAATACGCATTAACATGACCCACTATATGCTTTACTGGGATTTTTCATTTCCACTGCTATATTTGTAGGATGCTGACATCTTCTGACTTGCCAAAGAGGAATATAACACTTTTCAAGCATTTTCCTACTCATCAAAATTGGCACTCCTCTCTAAGAATATCACACAAAACCACTCATTCCTCACACACAAACACGCTCAGTAATTGCAGGATTCAAACCCCTATCTAACTATTTTATGATACAATTGAAGTACGCATTAACACAACGCGCTATATGCTTTACTGGGATTTTTTATTTTCAGTGATATATTTGTAGGATGCTGACATCTTCAGACTTGCCAAAGAGGAATATAACACTTCTCAGGCGATTTCCTACTCACCAAAATGGGCACTCCACTCTAAGGAAATCACACAGAAACACTCATTTCCTCACAGGAACACACATTCAGCAATTACAGGATTCAAACCCCTACCTAACGGTGTCATCATATTACTGAAATACGCATTAACACAATGCACTACATGCTTCACTGGGATTTTTCATTTTCACTGCTATATTTGTAGGATGCTGACATCTTCAGACTTGCCAAAGAGGAATATAACACATCTCAGGCGTTTTCCTACTCACCAAAATGGGCACTCCTCACTAAAGAAATTACACAGAAACACTCATTAACCCACACTCAGCAATTGCAGGATTCAAACCCTACCTAACTTGGTCATGATACTACTGAAGTACGCGTTAACACGACGTGCTATATGCTTTAGTGGGATTTTATATTTCCACTTCTATATTTGTAGCGTGCTGACATCTTCAGACTTGCCAAAGAGGACTATAACACTTTTCAGGAGTTTTCCTAATCACCAAAATGGGACCGCTTCTCGAAGGAAATCACACAGAAACACTCATTCCCCCACACACTCAGCAATTGCAGGATTCAAGCCCCTATCTAACTATGTTATGATACTACTAAAGTACGCATTAGCACAATGCGCTTTATTAGGGTTTCTATTCCCAGTGCTATATTTGTAGGATGCTGACATCATCAGACTTGACTAAGAGGAATATACCTCTTTTAAGGTGTTCCCCTAGTCTCCAAAAAGGCCATTCCTCTCAAAGGAAGTCACACAGACCCCCTAAAGGAATATAACACTTTTCAGGCATTTTCCTAATCACCAAAATGGGCACTTCTCTCTAAGAAAATCACACAGAAACACTCATTCCCCAACACGCACACAGCAATTGCAGGATTCAAACCCCTACTTAACTATGTTATGATACTACTGAAATGCAAATCAACACGATGTGCTATATGTTTTAATGGGAGTTTCCATTTCCAGTGCTATATTTGTAGGATGCTGACATCATCAGACTTGACAAAGAGGATTATACCTCTTTTAAGGTGTTCCCCTAGTCTCCAAAAAGGCCATTTATCTTAAAGGAAATCACACAGTCCCCAGAAACACACATGTCCTCACACACACTCAGCAATTGCAGGGTTCAAACTCCTACCCACCTTATGATACTATTGAAGTACACATTAACATGATGCGCTATATGTTTTACTGGGGTTTCTATTTCCAGTGCTATATTTGTAGGATGCTGACATCATCAGACTTGACAAAGAGGAATATGCCTCTTTTAAGGTGTTCCCCTAGTCTCCAAAAAGGCCATTCCTCTCAAAGGAAGTCACACAGACCCCCAGAGGAATATAACACTTTTCAGGCATTTTCCTAATCACCAAAATGGGCCCTCTTTTCTAATGAAATCACACAGAAACACTCACTCCCCCTCACACACTCAGCAATTGCAGGATTCAAACCCCTACTTAACTATGTTATGACACTAGAGACTTACACATTAACATGATGCACTAGATGCTTCATTAGGATTTTCATTTCCAGTGCTACATTTGTCAGATGCTGACATCATCAGACTAGACATGGTACTGTGTGCACTTTGTTTTATGCAGTCCCAGGACTGTACCATGGGGGACAGCAGGTGTTAACAGCTCAAACAGGACTCCACAATACTTGGCTTGTGTGATCTATCTCTGGACCGGTTGCCAATCCATCATATGGCAATACATATTTATGCACAGAGTGTTGAATATGTAGATACATGTGTCTGGGATATTGGACAAGGGTTATTCAAGGTCTATGTGGGATGTGTGTAGCTCATTTCAGTGATGTATGTCCTGTGTGGCTGCCTTGCAAACAGTCTAGCGGTATGGGAACCATGATCTGTCCATGAACAGACCACAGTTGGTAGGGTTGTGTGTTTGTCGGCTTCCAATAGCTCTGTTTATGACTTCAATCATGAAGGACCCCATGGCCTTACAGATCAGATATCATAGGCATATAACACTATAGTTCCCATGGTCTGTTGTGCACCAACACTTGTGGAGTATGCCATATGTTGCTGTAACCAATTAAACAGTTTCACATCCTGTAGAGAGGGTAAGGCTCAACAGACTGTTCAGGTGTAGGGTCTGTTTGTTCTGCACTTCACATATGACACATATGGGATACATTGTAATCCAATCGATGCCATGTCTTCAGCTTTGGAAGGACCTGTATACCCAATCTACATGTGATATCCTCTGGTATGATAATAGGGCCTTTTGACAGTGGGAGGTGGCTATGTATGTATGGCCTTGTGTGGCAGGGGATGTTAGCATTGTCAGTCATTTACAGTTGGCCCTTACTCAGGACATAAATGAGTGTACATTGCTATGTATGACATAACTGAAGGAAGTGCCATAGTTCTGTCTGGACTCCTTCGCAGATAATCTTACCAAACACCAACAAACATAGGCAGTAAACCCATGTTATACTCTTTTACACACTTAACACTCTACTGATCCTTTTTGATCAGTCAAATGAGTATTTCATCATAATATCCTGACATGTCCGAGGGTCGGCTTTGTGTGTACTCTCCGGTCCAGCTGGTGAATATGGGGATTGTCAGTAAATGTTACAACTGCCTTATGTACACAGACAACCCTCCCCTCCTCCAAACAAACTCGGATATTTGTGAAAGATGCAACTCTATGGACAAACTGGAGGCTGAGCTCTCTAGACCCATGACTGGCACAGTCTATCAGGAGAAGGTAACCACACACACCACGACTCCAGTGTCACATAGACCTATAGCAACAGCAGACCAAACACATAAACCCACAATCACATACTCGGAGGCTCTAAATAAAACTCTGCCTAAGCAGCAAGGACCCCAAAGCAGACACCCAGACAACTGCTTCCCCACCAGTATACCCACATATCACAGTGTACACAATGTCAGTGTGCCACACAGTCAGTGCCCTTAAGGCTAAACAACACACCTAATACAACTGTGATAGGTGACTGTATTGTCAGACACACTGATGTCCCACACACCAGGCTGAACAAGGTGAAGGTCACTGTAAGCTGTCTGTCGGGTGCCAGGATCCGCCACATAACATCACTCCAAAGCAAGTACAGATATGACTCTGTTATTGTCCATGCTGGTGTGAATGTCCTGAGATGTTCCTCCCTGGACTACATGAAAAGAGACAGAGGAGCTCTATGATCATGTAGCCCAGGCTGGTATGACCCTGACCTTGTGTAGCATCCTACCCTCACCATGAATGAGGCCACAGTATAAAGGCAACATGATCAATTTTAACAGTCGGCTAATTAATTTCTGTCATTCACAGGGGATTCAGTGTCTGTCCATCTGGGATGACATGCTCATCATGCCACATTGCTTCACTAGGGACGGCTTGCACCTGACACACTGGGCTTTCAAATACTGGCTAAGGCATGTGGCACCCCATAGTGCCTTTTTTCGGCAAGGCTCAAATGACAAACCTCCCTCCATAGACGATACCAGGTAAAATAAACTAAGGGTAATGCTGCTCAATGCCAGAAGTGTACACCTCTAACTGCATGCACTCAAGGCTCTCTTCAGTATGGAGAATATAAATATCTGTGCAGTAACAGACACCTGGTTTGAGGCTCCTGACAGCACCCCAGCACTACTAGGTTACATGTCATACCATGGTTTTCGGACATAATAACCAGGCCACACCACAAAGGGAGGGGAGTATCCATATACGTCAAAGATACACAAACCTACAGGATAGTAGCACTGCAGAAATCATTGGGGACCATCCATGTGTAAGTAACAGTGGCCTAAACTGCCTTTCAGGTTGTAGCCTGCTACAGACCACACTCCCAAACCCAGGGACCACACTCGGCTTTCCTGAGAACAGAACACTGGAGAATATGTATGTCTCTACAAACACCATTATATTGGATGACCTCAAGTAGCCAAACATTTACTGGGAATACTACTCAAGGCCCAACACCCTCGCACAATGGTTACTCGTATATATCAACTCAAATGCTATGGAACTAGTGGTCACCACCCCCACATGAGGGGTATACATATTGGACCTGGTCATCACCAACATGGGGACTCTATGTTCCACACCAGAGGTATACCCCTCATTGGTAAGGTCAGACCATACATTTATCTCACTGGACATCCATATCCCATCCCCACCCCCCAGCCAAGGTAATCTCGGTGAGGTAGTTCTCAAAAGCAAACATCATACTTCTCAGAACAGAGGTGGTTTCCTTCAAAGCCCCCAGGCCAGTGGGAACTACGACTCATATCACAGTATCCTTTAGAAACCCATTGTATGGACACCTACAGGAAAGCATGGATCATGCTATCCCACATGAATCCAAGACTCACTCCTCTAAAGGCAGGTGACCTGTCTGGTGGACCTCGGCCATAAATAAGCTATGCAACAAAATGAGGAGGCTACTACATGATAGGGCAGTCTCCCACAAAAGGGAGGCATCTCTGATCAGTACTAGCAAGAAGCTACAATCAGTCATAACATCATTTAAGGCCAGCTTCGACAGTACGATTACACATGACACTAAAGCCAATCGCAAGGCCTTCTTTAGTTATGTCAGGAACCTGGGTGGCAACTCCCAGATATGCTCTGAGTTAGTGCATAATGACAACGAAATAAACTGAACCCACACACATTGCCAACATCCTGGCAGACAGGTTAAGTGCATATTCCTACCCCCCATCCCCCAAACGTACAAATGTCCCTCACAACAGAGTGTACCCTTTCTGACATCACAGATGAACATGTGAGAGCTGCCCTCTCCAAAGTGATAACACAGCATCAATGGGTCCAGACGGTGTCCCAGGCTGCGTCTTACACATGCTTCATGAAGAGCATAACACTCACATAACATCACTGTTCAATATCAGACTTACCGCAGGATATGTACCCAAGGAATGGCATACAGTAACAGTGGTCCCGCTCCACAATGGTGGTGCCACAAGGGACCCTGGACACTATCACCCTATAAGTCTGACTAGTCTGGTCTGCAAAGCTATGGAGAGTATCATCCTGGAACACATTTACAGGTGTCGACAACCTCCAGACACTGGATCCTACCCAATTCACCTTTGTTAAGGGCAGATCTTGCCTCTTGCACCTGCCGACTTCTTTGAATCAGTTACCAGGGCCATACACATAGGGAAGGTAGTCCACACAGCCTACCTGGACCTCCCAAATGCCTTTGGCACAATACCCCACTCGGGCATCTTAGATACACTCACCAACTTACATATCAACACATATGTCCCAAGATGGATTGCAAACTGGATCAGGGATAGCACCCACATGTTCGGAATTGCAGGTGCCATGTCAGACTCTACACCAGTTACATGTGGCATCCCACAAGGCTCAGTTCTGGTACCTGTCTTGTTCAGTATATATTCCTGTGAGGTACAGGCTAACACGGGGAGAGTATGGCTGACCAGGTTCGCAGATGACTGCAGACCAGGTGCCATAATAAACTCTCCAGCTGACACATGCATCCTCCTACAGGGTCTCACAGAGATGGATAAGTGGTGCCAGAGCCATAGCCTACAGCTAACTGCCATACAAATTATAGACATCCCCTTTGTGAATAACAAAGTGCACACAGATTAACACATAGGTGGTAATCCATTACATAGAGAAGGTATACATAGGGATTTGGGGTCACCAGTAGATACTCATCTCTCCTTTGAATATCACATTGGCAAAGTGGTTAGGTAGACCTTCTATACAGCCCACCTTATCCCAAAAGGTTACACATCTAAATCCAGAGAGGTAATTGTGCACCTCTTCTCATCACGCCCATACTTGAGTACAATGTCCCATTTGGGATGTACCTTACCCAACACCTGCAGCAACTGTCATGACCCCAAAGGTACCTCACCAAGTGGAACAGGAGACTCATACAGATGCCCTGCACAGTTTAGCTACAGAAACACCAGCTGTACTCAGTTGCTTAACACTTACCCAGATGTGATCTGTGCCTGCTGTATACAGCCATGTCAAGCCCAGACTTGTTGGTCATGCTCCACCTCAGGATATCAGAATCCCTTACAGTTACATGCTCAAGGGACTTCAACCTCAGCACAGAATTAATAAGACATGCTGGAGGGACAAATTCATATCCCAAAAGGTCCCCTCACTCTGGAATGACATCCCAGTCCAAGTTAGGCAGAGCCCCTCACTGACCCTCTTCAAGGGAAATACTGACAAGTGGATGGGTGATCATACGTTTACCCCTGGGATCTCTTCTGGGTCCCTGCTAGACAGAGGCACAGTACACTAACCATACAACGGCTGTCTTGTGTGACCTATTATTCAAAGGCACAGGGTGGTGACAGCCATACACACTCTGGCTAGGCTTCTGAATGCCCTAGGGCTGATACCTAGTATCAAACTATGAACCTATGTACCTATGATAATGTTTGGAGTGCTCATTGTTTATTGATGATACTGACTGCAGATTTGTTATCCTCTTTGCTTTCCCACTTTCTATGTACAACCTATGTATCTGTAGTACGTATTTGATTATGACAGGATTCATTTCCCAGATGTTATATATGTGTCTGTTGTCTTATTTATAACTGTGTGCACAAGGCAGGATTGTTGGCTAGTGAGAGGTTCCTGGGTTAACACGTGAACTGCCAGATATGTCTGGCCCACTGCTGCACTCAGACATGGCCTAAGTGTGTGAGCATGCCCAGTTTGCACTTTCACTGTTTTGTTGCCTGACATTTGTCTCATTTATTCAAGTGTGTGAGCATGCCCAGTGTGACTTTTCAGTATATTGCTGTCTGGAGTCCAGTACATTTGTTACCATGTGTGAACATGCCCAATATTAACATGTGTACTATGTGTGTTGGAGATCAAGTTATATTTATACTGCAGGGCTCACCTTTGTGTCATAAGTTGACATGAATTATGCTGTGACTGTGGGGTTTCCATGAGACACTTTGCATAGACTTATCAACATGTCTTCATACAAGCTGCCAAGTGAAATACTGTCGTGGTTTGGTGGTTTAGTACTGTGACTACAATGCCCAGTATCCTGGGTTTGAGGCCTGTCACTGCTTTAAATTTTCATACTGACCAGACCAGACTGCTTAAAGTCAATTAAAGCATATCTGTACATGTTTACCTGCTTTTGCTCAACTATGGCCAAATTTGAACAGACTTGACCAACATTGCTCAACAGTTTTCAACATTGCTGAACGCTGGCCAATATTGCTCAACATTGCCCAAAGTTGTGCCAGTTAGTGTATACGCTTATGTTTACATATACTACATAGTGGCAAAGCTGTTTAGCACTGCTTTATATTGCTTAACACAGGTCAATCATGCCTCAGGTGGTGATGTAGGGCTGCCTATGTCGGATGCACATAGTACATTCCCTATACATGTTTGAAAACAGGTAGTGTCAAGTTAGGCATCCCTTTTACTGTATGTGGAGGTCAGGGAGAGGTATCATTTCCAGGGATCCTACCAAGCCAGTGTATGTGCTATGCGTTGCCTCTTTGCCAAGGCCAAAGAATACTGGGCACGCCTCCTTCTGCCTACTGGGGCAGGCTCAGGTTGTTCCTCCTCCGAGTCACGCCTGTGATGGCCTTGGCAATGGTGGGGGGCTGTTTGGCCTGGGCCTATGCTGATCCTGCTGCAGCTGTTTTTGCAGGATCATATTATGTAGCATAGCACATACCATGACAATTTGGGTACATGTAGTTGGTGAGTACTACAAGGCTCCACCAGTGGTGTCCAGGCACCGGAACCGTGACTTGAGCAGCCCAAACACACGCTCAATTACATTTCATGTTTGTGCATGTGCCTCATTATGGCGTTCCTGTTCAGGTGTGTGTGCATTTCTGATGGGTGTCATCAGCCACGGCTCTAGTGCATATCCAGCATCCCCAACTAGGTGACCATGAGGGATGTCCTCATTGGCAAATGTCTGGTACAGCTGCGTCAGATGCCAGATATGGGAATCGTGGTAGCTTCCAGGACAGCCAGCACACACATTCATTATTATGCCCTGGGCATCACACACGACCTGGCACTTGATGGAGCGGAAGCCCTTGCGGTTAATGTGGGCCCTACCCTGCTCACCAGCTGGTGCTTTGATGCATATGTGCGTGCAGTCTATTGCACCCACTACCTCAGGGTATTCTGCTATTTGCTGGAAGAGACGAATATTGCTGGCCAATACCTCATAGGAATTGGGGAAATATACATGATCACCGACATGTGCTGACATGGCATCCAGGAACTGGTGCAGTACCCTGGATGCTGATGCCTATGATATCCCCATCATATCACCAGTTGGTCTCTGGAAGGTACCTGTTGCTAATATTCTTGGGCCAACACATACCTTGGTTCTCACTGGGATGTGTTCCCCTCTGTTCGTTCTGTGTGTGAGGCGTGGCCTGCACAGCTCAACAATTTGCTGCATGAGGTCTCTGTCCACTCTATAGCTCTCCACTATCTCCAGCTCATGTAGCCCCTGGTAGGTTACCCTGGGCCTGTACACTCTTCTCCGTCTCCTCACTGGGGGTTGGTCGGCAACATTCACATTGTCACCACCCTCAGCATGTTGCATATGTCACCTTATGACAGCAATGGCAGCCCCTAAGATTTCTTTGTCTCAGTTAAGCCTTTTCAGTATTCACTTCTCTTAGCTTACTGCAGTGCTGCAGTGTCTCTGAGGAATACATGGTGAAATGTTGTTTGCAGAGTTTTAAGTGCTGGGCTGGGCTGGTTTACTGCCTGTGTAATTGCCTCATTCTGATTGTTTCCACCTGCTAGCTCTGCTGATTCTCCCTGGTTAACTTCCTACTCTTTGTTGTGCTTCCTTTTCCCTTTCCATTTCCTCAGGGGGGCAGCGCCCGCACACAAGCGCAAACACGCTCAAACACGCTTACACGCGCGCACACAGGCTTAGACGGACTAACAATAGCTAATTCCTACTTAAACACGTGCACGCAGGCTTACACTGCCTAACACTTGCTAATTCCTGCTTAAACGCACGCACACAAGCATAAACGCACTTACATAGTTTTCAACATCCTTACACATGCTTACTCCTGCTTAAACACGTGCACACAGTCTTACTCAGATATACAGGTGTGCACACGCACGCATACACGTTGCAAGGACTTTTACAAGAAACTTTGGTGCTATCCACAGCATACACCTTCTATTTCTTGACTTTAGCTAGGATACCTGGTGACACACCTCTTCCAGTGATGAGTAACTGACAGCTAACACATGCCACTCTACTCCAATGAGCTTACATTCTTTCATACATACCCCCCTCGTGATGTCACCTATATCCTACTGTTACTCCCCTTATCCTAGTCTTACACTCCACTGACTGTGCTCATTTGCTATGTAGACTTGGGATTCCCTATCCTTACCCTAATTTGCATATGATGCTTGGTTACATCTCTTAGACTGGGTTCCCCCCTTAGCAACCTCTACTCAGTAGCCATGTTGTCTTCAGCCTGCCATTCCCTTGCATTGTAAATTAAGAATTTAAATAATATCCACATTTGTGGGTTTTAATTATTAGTTTACTGGTTTTTAAAGCGCAGCAAGTTTGTGCGGCGCTGCGCTACGCTTAAACATCAGGGGGGGAAAAAATTATTTTTTATTTCATATTGCATTGGGAAACATTGCCAATGGCCGTATATTTGGCCATTGGCATGCTTCCTCCACTGGATGCAACCTTTATTTGGAGCTGTCACGGCTCTGTTTTACTATTTGCAGAGTGGTACTCAGTTGTCAACTGAGTACATTTCTGCAAATAACACTACTCTTACTCAGACAGGTTCGGGTTTCCTGAATCGCAAATCTACCTCATTTGCATGCCTTTTGGCTGCAATTGAGGTAATTTGCATATCCGAGCCCTGTCCGTGTAAGAGCCATTTTAGGAGCTCTCTTGCACACCCCTGCCGGCTGTTCCTGAATCGCTCGTCCGACATGTTGGCTGCATGGAGTCTTACTCTACACTTAGACTCCATGCAAGCCTTCGTGAATCCAGCCCGTTAAGATTTGCACTGGGTGTGATGAGGATGGACAAGATTAGGAATCAGCATAATAGATGGTCAGCTCATGTTGGACGGTTTGGAGACAAAGTCAGAGAGGCGAGACTGCGTTGGTTTGGACGTGCTAAGGAGGGATGGCGGGCATATTGGGAAAAGGATGCTAAGGATGGAGCTGCCAGGTAAGAGGAAAAGAGGAAGGCCTAAGATTACGTTTATGGCTGTGGTGAGAGATCACATGCAGGTGGTTGGTGTGACAGAGCAAGATGCAGAGGACATGAAGAAATGGAAGCAGATGATCCGCTGTGGTGACCCCTAATGGGTACAGCTGAAAGTGAAGAAGAATCTAGTGTTTGTTAGTAAGAAGGGAAGAAACTTAAAATTGTGGTTGGAAACATATCTGCTTATAACACAGGACTTTCAGTGCATAAAAGCAAAAAAAGTTAACTGATATAATTTACCAACATGCATTGACTTTGAAAAATAAAGATGCCAATATTGTTTTTATAGACAAATTATTCAGTCACTTGAGTTCAAGAAATTCACGTTGTTTTATTGATTATGTTGGTTTGAATTTTTTGTGGGGAGTGATATCAGTAACAGATTGGAACATAAATAAAAGTTGTGGTGACAAATTAAGCTTAATGAAAGCCAGGCTTAATAGACATTTAAGTATATGATATGTGTTAAATGGTTACGTTAAATGATTAAAGAAGGGGAATTCACTATTCATGCAGAATGACTGGTTTTACTAGGGTTGTGTGATGTTTCTGATATATTTAAAAGCTGTGTCTACATTTCCTTAGATTTTCTGATGACATAGTGCAATAAGGATGAAAATGCTAAAAATGTTGATTGCTTCCTACATTTTTACTGGATTTCAAACTTAGGAGTAGACATATCAGCCTAGCAGGACCTATATCAAAGATGATGAAACAAACACCTTCTAAAAACCCAGTGACTCACATGGCATACTCTTCCTAAGCAGAAAGGGTTATCACTGTTTCCTTGAACATTCAGCTACTGTTTAAGAGGTTTCCTTATGTTAGTTCACAGAATGATACTTAACGTCATCCTTAGAGATATGCATAATATACCAGAGAGGGAAGGGCATGAAAAAGCATAGTTTACATTAATACAAACTATTGCAACCTTATGACAGAGTCAATAGATTACATCATTTCATACATAAAAGACAAATCCCAACAATTTAACAGTTTCTGGCCTCTGAATTAACATTAAGAGTATAGTTCTAATACATGTGTTGGGATCAGGAAAAAAAGAGAAATTCCACATGTAGGTAAAGGCAGGGAAATATCCACTTTTTCTTGCACATGTGGTGAGTGATATCCTAGAAGACACAATAAATAAGAATAGAGACCAGTGGAAAAATAAGGTTAAATTGACAGGCGAGCAGATGGAACTCAAAGACCAACAGCCTGAATGGGATTAGGGTAATGGTGCGGCCAATTGTACAGCACTTCCTCAGCCATATCCCTATACTGGCAGATAGCCCAGGGCTATTCAGTATAAAGCTGATACTAAATTACTTTGTTTGTTCATAATTAGTTGCCAGGCATGCAGTTAAGGATAGCATCCCAGCAATTGTTTAGTTACTTAACATTGAAATAGTGCCAAATGTAAGGAGTATTAGTTAGCATTGACATGTAAAAAAGTGGTGTAGTATTACAAAGGTAAAAAGGTGGTGTCTATATGTATATGTGTAAACATATATATATATATATATATATATATATATATATATATATATATATATATATATATATATATATATATGTACATACTGAGAACTGTGCTCTAATAAATTTGCAGAAAACAATATATGGATTACTGATAAAATAAGAAAAAAAATGTTGGCAATCCTCAATATATCACACTGGGAGAAACTATATGAAAATCATGGCTTTCTCAGGAGATGGTTCTATGTATGGGACCAGCAAATCCATATAATAGATTTTTGGCAGCTAACTGTATAAGGGTGGTAGGCTAAACATGAACAACTGTTGGAGCTGCGGTATCTCACTTGCTTGGATAAAACATATGTTCTATGGTTGTGTCAGGACCTGGGGAGATGATATCAATTTAGGTCCTGTCTGTAGAGGATATTTTGCAAATGATTTATATATACTTCACCTCCTGGAATAAAACATGATCTGAGGTTGTGTCACTACCTAGCGGACATGGTACCAGCTTATGTCCTATCTGGAGAGGATATTTTGCAAATCATTATATTGGTACTTGGAATAAACAGGATTAAGTGTGACTGTTAGCATAGATCATTGAACTAAGGAGGAAACACAGGCCATATTGGAACTAGCCTACGTCATTAAAGCTAATGGCTAAAGAATGGAAAGCCTACGTTAATGTCACACTAAGTGATATACAAACTGAAATAAATATCAAGCTGAGAATTATACAAAGATTCTTCACACTGAATATGAACTGCTGTTTATCACACAATTGGAAAAAAAATAATTATTTTCAATTAATTCAATGAAGTTCTCAAAAGTCTTAAATGCTACCACTGCTGTGTAATGTACTAACTTTCTTTTTGTCACTTTGTGTATGATTGAATGTGGCACTATTATATAAACATCTGAAATTAAGCAGTATATTCTGGCTCACTGTGCAGTTCAAAATAGGTATCCTCTCATCAACAAATTGAGGAATAAAAATAAAAAGGTCTTTACAAAATTAAAGATAAAAAACTCTCATTTGCTTCTGTAGTTATAGAAAGTTGCTTCCTACAAATGTAGAAAGCAGTTTGTTACATGTATCACCCTTCAGTGCTTCAGCTGTAACCACCAATGCAACATTAGAATTTGTTTATGAAGCCACAATGTCCATGGGGCTTCATAAATCACTGCACTGCCATACCATCGGAACCTGCTGATCATGCAACCTAACTGCCTGCACCTTGGACAACTGCTCTAGTTATGGTTCTGAAAAGTACCGATAATCACATTTAAACCAACAAAAAATGGGCTATATTACCACTGCTCAATATAGATAGAGACTATTTCATATGGTGTAATGGAGTCTAACACTAGGAAGTTTTTGATACATTTTCCATTCTTATAAAACAAACAACAACTGGTCAGGAACTAAAGGACTGAGATAGCAAATAATAAAATATGTAGAAAATAGCAACGTAGACCACCAGGCTGAAGAACGAACACTGTATTACTGAAAACTATGTGCTTTTGGGAAGAACCCTTCATCAGACAAAAAAAGAACATTCTACCAAGCCGAATTAAATAAAGCCAAAAAACAATCAGTGCTTAAAAACAATTAAAACAAATAAATTAGATGTTAGGTCAAAACAGGCTTTAAAGTTATTATACCATTTATACCAGGGAGCCTATCTGCCCCCATTCTATGATCCACTTTACCTCACAAAATTCAATATAACTTTTTATATCTCCCCATCTGGGGTTAAACTTGATCACCTGTAGTACCTGAAAAGAAAAATAATGCCCATCATTCTCATTAATATGTTGAAATAAGGCATGATATGTGTGTTTTAACATAATATCTGAAAGGTGTTTAAAAATTCTATATTTGAAATTACAATTAGTCAGTAAAAAAGTGTTCGTTCTTCAGCCTGGTGGTCTATGTTGCTATTTTCTACATATTTTATTTGCTATGGCAGACCTTTAGTACCTGACCAGTTGGTGGTTTTTTTATACATTTTGTGTTTGATGTGTCAGGATTACATGGCAAACATGGCTACAGAGTCTGTGGAATTGGACTACCATCCTAACATGCCAGTTACCAAATCCTTTCATGAAAGGATGAAGAAAACTACAGTTGTGTACACTTACCATAAATGTAGATGTTTGAGTGTATTCACTGTTGCGGTCATTACATTTGGGTAATCTGCTGTCAGGTTGCCCTCAGTCGGCCTGAATTCCAAAGTCTTGGGTCTTGCGTCAGTTGCTGTCTCCTCTTCCATGACATCAGGTCAGCAGGGGTATAAAACATGCAGCTGACACCATTTTCTTTAGTTTTTTTCTTGCCCCCGATGTCAGGTGCCCCCAAAAAGGTAGCAAAAATATATATATAAATATATGCATGCATCAATATAAACTTTACCTTCATCTACAAGCAAATGCACCACATAGTTTGTAGAAGATAGAGAAGGAAAGATAAACTCCAGAATGACAGGGGGATGGCGGGAGGGTAACCTGGACTGCAACAGTGAATACACTCGAACATCTACATTTATGGTAAGTGTACACAACTGTACTATGTTCTTCATGTTTTACTGTTGCAGTCATTACATTTGGGTAGAATCCCAAAGCTATGGTTGGGGAGGCTGGAGCTAAACAACATTAGGTGTGACTATAAGGCCCTGCAGAACTGCAGTGGCAAAGCCTGCCCTGGACTTAGAGTAGAGAGGAAAATGATAATGCTTTGTGAAGGTGTGAACAGAACTCCAAGTAGCAGCGTCTAGAATGTCTTTGGTTGGTACTCATCTGAGAAAGGCTGCTGAAGTAGCAGCAGCTCTGGTGGAATGAGACCTAATGCCCTTGGACACAGGTTTAGCATGGTGTAGGTAGCAGAAACGGCTGCAGTGGCTTATCCACTTTGAAATTGTCTGCTTTGAAATAGCCTTTCCTTCTCATCCTGCAGCATATGATACCAGTAATTGCTCAGTTTTTCTTAGAGCTTTAGTCCTGCTCAAGTAGAATCTTAGATGTCTGTGTACATCCCAGGAATGCAGAATTCTCTCCCTCTCATTCTGCGGATTTGGATAAAAGGTTGGCAGATGAATTGTTTGGTTAAGAGCCACACTGGAAACCACCTTAGGCATAAAAGTAGGATTTGTCCTCAGAGACACCCTGTCTGGGTAAAAAATTATAAAAGGCTTTACAGCCATGAGGGCCTGTAGTTCTGAAACTCTTCTTGCTGAAATAATTGCTAGTAGCAGAGCTGTTTTCCATGATAAGAACTTTATATCAGCAGTAGCAGCTGGTTCAAATGGAGGTAGGGTGAGCTTTTCCAACACATAATTGAGGTCCCATGCAGGTAATGGTGATCTTCTAGGAGGCCTTACATTTTTGGCTCCTCTAAGATACTGCTTTAGTAAAGGATGAGAAAAGATTGGTGGCTCTGTATTGTAATGAGCTGAAATGGCAGAGGCACGGATTTTGACTGATGAGAAAGATAGGCCTTTGTCAAGCATCTCAGTTAAGTACTGTAATATCTGAGGAATATTTGGTTCTGCTGTATCAGTTCCTTGCGCTTGATTCCAAGCACAGCATCTCTTCCACTTGTCAGCATAAGATTTTCTAGAACTAGGACTTCTGGCTTCCAAAATGACATCCATCACAGCTTTACTGAGAGGTGTTGTTTGTATACCTACATGACCAGCCATGCTGCCAGGTTCAGTGTCTGTAGTTGATTGTCCAGGATCTGATTGTTTTGCTGGGACAGTAGTTGAGGTTTTTGAGGTAAGGTCCAAGCTGGGTACTGAAGCAAGTTCCTTAGGATTGGGTACCAGTACTGGTGGGGCCAGTCCGGGGCAATTAGTATCATCTTTGGTTTCTCTTGTCTGACTTTTAGGAAGACCTTGGAGAGAAGAGGCAGAGGAGGAAAGGCGTAAACTGATAGGTTTTTCCAAATGAAGGATAGGGCATCTACTTTCCATGCTTGTCTGTAATATGTCCTTGTGCAGAATCTTTTCAATTTAAAATTTTGAGGAGAGGAAAATAGATCGATGTCTGGGCTCCCCCATTTTTCTGTTATGATGCTGAAGACTTGTGGATTTAGTTTCCACTTGTGAGGATCCATAAGGTTTCTGCTTAAATCGTCTGCCAGTGTATTTTGTTTTTCTGGCAGGAATTGAGCTTGAAGATGTATTTGGTAGGTCAAAGCTGTGTCACATAGTTCCATGGCTAATCTGCAAAGAGGGTATGAGTGGGTGCCCCCTTGCTTGTTTATATACCACATGACTGTGGTGTTGTCCATCTTTATCAGTAGTTGCCCTGGATGAAGTAAGTCCTTGAAGGCTGTTAGGGCATTTTGAACAGCTAGCATCTCTTTCTGGTTGATATGTAGATGCATTTGTTTTGGGGTCCATATGCCCTGAATGCATCTTTCTGCCATGTGGGCCCCCCAGGCATAATCCGAGGCGTCTGTTGTTAAGGTTTGGCTGGCAGGGGGGAGAGTGAAGGCCCATCTCATGTTTTGGTGACATGCCTTTGCCCACCATAGAAACTCCTGATGTAGGCAGGGAATTAGAGGAATCACTGCTTCTAGATTGTGAGAATGTTGACTCCATAAACTTTTCAGGTACCAATGAAGTTTCCTCATATGCAGTCTTGTATATGGAATCAGTAGGCTGCAGGATGCCATGAAGCCCAGAGCCTGCAGAATTTGTCTTGCAGATAACTGGGTTTTTGTTGCCATCAGTTTGAAGAAAGTAGTCAGTTGCCTTTGCTTGTCTGGCATGAGGTAAACCATCTGGGCAGTTGTATTGAAGCTTGCACCCAGGAATGTTATCTGTTGAGAGGGTAGCAGTTGTGATTTCTTTTTGTTTATTGTGTACCCTAGGCATGTTAGAAGCCTTTTCACAAATGCCAGGTGTCGAAGAAGAATGTCCTTGTTCTCTGCTTGAATGAGACAGTCGTCTAAGTAAGGATATATTTGTATACTTCTTTGTCTGCAAAATGCAATTACTGGTGCCAGGAACTTTGAAAAGACCCTGAGGTATCTTCTGCATGATTGTCTTATTGGGACATGCAAGTATGCCTCTTTTAGATCTAGTGTCACCAGCCAAGCATTCTTGCCCAGCATGAGCAGAAGCTGCTGCAAAGTCAGCATTTTGAATTTTGGAATGTCCAGGTATGTGTTCAAAATCGATAAATCCAGTATTGGCCACCAGGCCTTGTCTTTTCTGGGTACCAAGAACAGTCTCGAGTAAAAACCTTGTCCTTTATCCTGTTCTGGTACTGGCTGAATGGCCCCCATATCCATGAGGGACGTACCCTGTTTTTGTGCCTCTGCCCATTGATTTTTTGGCAGATCTGGCCAAACATTTGCCATTGGCAGAGTGTGGAAATGGAATCTGTATCCCTGTGATACTATGTTTAGTACCCACTTGTCCTGGGTTATTAACTGCCAATTTTGAGCAAAAAGTGCTAACTTTCCCCTATGGGTGGTACCAAAAGATAAGTGCTTGGTGTAGGCAGAGGGAAGTCACTGGGATTGTTTTCTGTAGGTTTGCACTTTATCTCCCCCAGATTTGGAGGTAGAAGCACCCCATTGCTTTGACCTGTATGAATCTTGCGCCTGGTATCTGTAACCCTTTGGGCATCTGGATTTGCCCCTTTGAGCTCTGTCTGTCACAGGAAAGGACCAGTTTTTTGTAGGCCAGTGTCTACTGAATCTTGGTGGCTGCACTTGTAAGAAGTCTTTAACAGTTTGCATAGACTTAGCTTTGTCTTCCATTTTCTTTAAAACCTCTTCTGCCTTAATACCAAACAGAGAATCATGCTGTAAAGGTGCATCTAGCAATTTAGCTTTAACATGGTCAGGCAAATTTTGTTCCTTTAACCAGGCATGCCTCCTAATCACAGATCCAGTAACTGTGGCCCTGCAGGAGGCCTCTAAGGAATCAAAACCACATTGCAAAGTATGCTTTCCAACTTGTTCAGCTGCATGCAATAAGTCTTGCAATTCTTTATTTTCTACACATTCAGAAATCAACATCATTCTGTGTTTTAGCAATCCCATAATGTGTTGTTGGTACTTTAGCATATGAAATTGACAGTTTAAGGCCCTGATTGCCAAGGTTGCAGATGTATAATCCTTTTTTCTCCATCTGTCTAGACCCATCCGAGGGAGATACATCCGTCGGTCCAATACCTTGAGTATCTAGCGGCATGCCGGACTCCACATGGGTGTCGGTAGAGGCCTGCGACTCAAAGGTAGTGGGTATCAAAGGCTGTGAAAGCACCTCACTGAGTACCAGTGAACCGGTGACTGCCTTAGGAGAAGCTTTGTCATTGGTTTTGGATCTCGACTGCCTTTCTGTCCTTTTTCTTGCGTTTTTTTATGTACTCCGGTAGTCGAATTGCTATCCGACAACATTTCTGAGTAGTTAAATCTGTTTCCAAAATACTTTGATACAAAAATATACCGACGCTTAATAGTGCATTGGTTAAATCTAGCACAAAACTGACAGCCAGGCACATTGTGATCAGGGCCTAGACAAGGAATACAGTATAAATGGAAATCCTTATGAGGTATTTGCTTCCCACAAGTAATGCAATTATTAACTTTTTCTGACATCGGTAAAAGGCAAGAAAAAAGTTTCCCTAACGGGGTACTTAGCTTTAGTGAAGACTTCAGATCTGAAACTCAAACTCGAATATTTCAGTAGTCGGCCGACCGGCACTTGCGAAGTGCTTCTGCTTCAGCCACCGCGTGGCAAGAAAGGCTAAAGAAAATGGTGTCGGCTGCATGTTTTATACCCCTGATGACCTGACATCATGGAAGAGGAGACAGCAACCAATGCAGGACCCAAGACTTTGGAATTCATACCCCTGACGACCTGACGTCATGGAAGAGGAGACAGCAACCGACGCAGGACCCAAGACTTTGGAATTCAGGCCACCTGAGGGCAACCTGCCAGCAGCTTACCCAAATGTAATGACTGCAACAGTGAAATACGAAGAACATCTAGCTGTCTTTGAGACTAATCCCGTGTTGCCATTGGACTTGAATAAGGGGGCTAAAGAGACTACTAATTATATTCCCAATGAGGATGAAGAGCATTTCTCACATTTATTCTCTGCCTTAGAGAACGATATGTACCACATGAAACGACTTCAGTGGCAGCGCCTACACCTAGAGGCTTGTCTACACTTTCGGGTATTACCTCGAGGCATTAGAGTATTGTGCATGCCAATTTATGGGGATAGTTATCTGGACTTACTGGCGCATTGGCAGGAGATAAATTTAGAAACAATCTATAAATATATGAGTCTTTTGATTGACTACTTCCAGCCGGAGCCTGGTACAAATGGTGTAATACCTTTAAAGCCTGTTTTGAGTAGGCGTAGACTTAACATCTAATTTTTTGTTTTAATTGTTTTTAAGCACTGATTGGTTATTTGTCTTATTTAATTTGGCTTGGTAGGATTGTTTTTTTGTCTGATGAAGGGTTCTTCCTGAAAGCACTTACTTTTCAGTAATAAAGTGTTCGTTCTTCAGCCTGGTGGTCTACATTGCTATTTTCTACACATTTTCCATTCTGACATTGAAGTGTTAGTCTCAGCATCAGGGCAATGAATCCGTGTGACATTAGTTAGTCTGACCAAGTCAAAGTTAAAGACCCAGATGTCAATTACTGTTATTCTCTCTGAAAAGCAGCATGGTCTCAAATCCCATATGCACTGAAAATGAAAAACAAGTGCAGTAGCTGTCAAGTGGATGCAGCAGCTAAAACTACATTAAGAATAATGTGAAATGTGCTGATCTGGTGGAGTACAAGGATAAAACCCTAATTATGGTCCAGCAGCCCTGAGCATGATTAGAGGCTCAGGTTACTGACATTGTGACAGGGAAGGATGGCCATGACCGTCCATGGAGAGGGCACTCGTTGATAACACTCCTTAAGAGGAGACATGGTCCAAAGATGGGAGTTGCCCTTGGATCACACAAACTAGCTTGGGAAGTGGGGAAAAGGCAAATGGGTAGGACTTATAATACAAAAAACTCCATTGGATGGAAGCACAGATGGCTGGCCCCTTGGGATACCCTTAAGATTAATAACTCATCCTATCAAAGCAAGTCCACACGGTAGGAAGATGGCTGGTAGACTAGGAATGGAAGTGGGGAATGGGGAACAGGCTAGTAATAGTGGTTTAAGGGGACAAATAAAACAAAATAAATAAATAAAATAATGTTATTGTGAAATAGTTATTTTGCTCATTTATATGATACATGCTTTAGCTTCTCCAAAATATAGTGTGGCTTAGCAGAGTAGAAGACATCACTAAAGGTTTTACATAAGTTAACCAAAGTGTTGAGACTGTCAGACTGCTGCCCTTACTTGATAAACAGATCCATGAACGCTGCTGCCGACTAACAACTCCGGGTTTCACTTCTGATATCCCAGTCTATATTTCTAAAAACACAAACACACACACACACACACACACACACACACACACACACACACACACACACACACACACACACACACACAAATACTAAATACTCACACACAAAAATATATATTTAAGCTTACTTACACAACTCAGTCTAACATCTGTGTTGACATACAGAATTCACAGAATTGTCCAGTTTTCAGGAGGGGTTGTGCATCTCTTGGATACAGATGGGTATTCAAAAACCTCATACCTGTTCTCAGAAGAACAGTGAGTAGACTCCAGCTGTATCAATATATATATATAAATATCGCTTCAAGTATCCTTCTGCTTCTCAATATCAACAGGCAAAAGGGAGGAAAGGATGCATAAAATGCACAAGTGCTGAATGAAACTCTCACAAGTAATAAACCTGGAGATAATGATACGTAGATTTAACAATAACACATTTAAAACAATCAGGCAGCAATGTAAATCATAACCATGTTACATAATAAACATGGGATATCCTATGTTCCAGTAGGTAGATTTGTGCAAAATGGAAGCAAACTGGGAGAGAGAAATATAATTTGAGACACTGCAGAAATGAAGAACATTGATAGGGCCTACATGAATGATGCTTATCTTGTTATGGTGAAACTTCTTTCAGTAACCCAGAAAATGATTGATGTATGATAAGAAAAAATGTAAAAAAAAAAAAAAAACAAAATTAATCAGGTCCTCTAAAATGTTGTTTTCCGACCTAAAAAATTAGCACTTTGGGTCATTTCTTTGACTTAGTCAGTGATCTGGAGTGAGATTCAAACAGAGGTTAACAAAAGGTACTTCAACTGAGCAGTTGTCTTATAACACTAAACACATTGGGCAGGATTCATGAAACCTCCATGTAAGAGTTAATATGTCTTACACGGAGGCTGCAGTTAAACGGTATGACGTCAGCATGCCATGCATATTCATGAGGGCATGCTGAATCACACCCTAGGCTAACACGGTCCATGTAGGAAAGTAGGGGCGTGTCCGCATGGCGAGTTCTGCAAAGGGACACGCCCCCAGAAGAGTCAGAGTCCTGAAAGTAAACTCCCACGAGCGAGTCCGCGGAAATGTCAAGAAACACACAACACAGGCCCCCACAGACTATAAACCCAACTGTAATGTAAAACGTAAAAATAACAGTTGAATTTTTTTTTTATAATTTCAAAAATGTTTGCCCGTAGTTGCGCTCGTTATGCTGGTATGCCCCGCTCAGCCACAGTTAGCAGTCATTGAAAAGCATATAAGATCTAAATATGCAGATTAAGCCAAGTAGCAATAGCGTAGCGGTAGAGACGTTGGCCAAAGAGGAGGTAGTCACGGTTCGAGCCCCAACATCATTTTCTATTTTTAGTTAAATAAGCATGAAACAATCCCCTGATATATATATATATATATATATATATATATATATATATATATATATATATATATATATATATATAAAACTATAATTTAAGTAAAATGTAATGAAATGGGCCATGTATTTTTGAAAGAATCCAACACAATAAAATAAAAAAAAATTTTATAAGTGCCCAAAGCTGAGCAGCACTCTAACAAGCTGAGTATGACTGCCCGCAGGTGAGCAGCGGTTTAACAGGTGTAATATGAGTGCCTGGAGTTGAGCAGCGCTTTAACACACTTAAAATATGTGCCCGTAGCTGAGCAACACTTCACACAGCATAATATGCGTGCTCATAGACAAATAACACGTTACCCAGCGTAAACCATTTGCGCGGAGCTGCACAGCATGCCAACCGGCTTACCAGCAGGCAACGTTGAGCAAGCTGTATCAAAACCGCCTTTACATAGACACACCTCCTAGCCTGTCTAGACAGTAGTAAAATAAAAAAAAGCAATGCCCAGGCTCGAACCCAGGATACTGTGCACCATAGTCAAAGTACTGAACCACTAAGCCATGACACTTGTATTGAGAAAGGCAGTATTAGCATATATATAGGAATGAATGGAAATAGAAGCATGACAAAGCAGGTTTTTTTAAGCTGATACATTTCCAAAATGGCCAATCACAGATAAGTGCGGGAAAACCGGCATATATAAGCCCCATAGGCAGGAATACACAGCATAACTGATTGTGGAACCCATTTGCAGTCAGGATGGCAGGGGTAGGAGAGGGCAGTCACTTCTGAGCACAGAGGTGAGGTGTTGAAGAGTCCAAATATATGGTTTGGCTCCTAGTCCACGATCATGAGGCTCAACTCATGCAGGGCCAGGTTCACTGGGGCGCATACAAGGCAGAGGCATGGAACCGGTTGGCACATGATCTCACCAGTGCCACAGGCATACCAAGGACTGGTGAACAGGTCCGTCACCACCATGCAGACCTGAAAAGACATAAGCAGGACCAACTGAACCGTTGGATCCAGGAGGCCCGGCAAATGCCCAACGCCCCACTACTGAGTAAGTATCCATGTAATTAAGTATGTAAGAAATTATCCTAGCCGATATTATGGAGATGTATGTTCCAATATTACTTCATTTATATTACAGCTGCAGGTGTGCGTTCTGTGAATCGGTGAGCCTATGATGATAGGCTGGTGCGGTTGCGCCACCAGGCAGGTTAGTAATTATTTTTCTGGAATTGTTATAGAATATAAGTGAGACAGCTTGTAAAAGAGTTCAGTGTTGTTACATATTAATAAAGTTCAAATAAGACTAGAAGAAAGATTCTGCTAGTACTGTAGGATTAGATAAGTGATGCAGCCTGTAATCCAGAAATAAACATTAAACAAGTCTGAAATAGAGATTTTCCACCTGTATTGTAATATCAGATAACTTGCTTCAGCCTGAAAATTACTGGTAAACAATCTACAGAGGATAGACATGTGTCAAATACATCCCCTTTTAAAATCTGCCATATGAAACAAGTGAGTCTGTTGGAAAGGAGTGTTGTAACCAAATAAGAAATGTTAATAACACCTAGAATTAAGTACCATCTTGAATTGTAAAAATAAAACAAGTGAGAGTGTGAGAAAGAGGTATGAATCAACCAAGAAAGCTGTAATAAGTCTTGAATAAAAAGTTATACTGCAGTCAGTACATAATGAAATGAATGAGACAGCCACAACCAAAGAGTGAAATGTTTGTAATAAAGTACTGAAGCTGGAATGTGTCTGTACCACAATTTGGATACGTTGCTGTACCCTTGCAATATGGAGATAGTATGGTTGTATGAAATACTGAACATCGACAGTTGTCTAGAGCCATATAAATCAAATGTAGCAGGATGCTGTACCTGAACACAGCCAGATATGAACGTGTATGAATAAAAATGCAATATATATTAATGTAGCAGTAACATTACCATCACCAACATTCCTAAGGTTACATATAGGAAACTGCACTAAGACATGTAGGGTATATATATCTGCAGCTACTAGAAATGTACAGCATATGTATAGGTAGTTGAAGTTGTTAATGTAATATTTCTTCATCCTACCCTATTTTCACAAATAATGCCATTCCACACCAAACTGAGTATGTATATTCGCAATTAATTCCCATGGATATTTGTCCTGTTGGTTCATACATATTTGCATGTACGTTCATGCATGTGCCCTGTTCACATATCCAAACCTGATGGACTGTTGCCATCAATCAACCCTGCATGCTGTTGGATTGTGTACTGTTGTTCGAAATATGCATGTGTTATGCTTGCTTTTCAATGTTTGGAATTCATGGGTGTTTGGTTAATGGGAATACTGATGTATGCTGTTACAACTAATTTTGAATGGTATTGTTTGTTACTAACCCAAAATGTCATAAAATATTGCTAAACATAGGGCAACAGGGAAGGCGGGTTCCAGCGGACCCACCACTCCCACCTCAGCTGGCGAGTGCACCTGGCACTAGTGCCCAGGCAGGAACCTCCTCCGGTGGTCCTGTGCCACCTTCAGGTGGAAGCACTGCAGGGGATGGGGCTCTTCCCCCCTCTGCAAGCATGGCCGGAGGAGAACGTCCACTCACCCTCCAAAGTGTCCGGTCTGTGGTGCGTAGCGAGATCAGGCATTCTGTGCTTGAACCCTTATGCCAGCTTGAGGCACAGGTGGCACAACTCACGGGTGTGCCTGCCCATCCTATACAGCCCCCAGCACAGTCCCGTCCTGGGCAGTGAAGGTGCAGTGGCAAATGCCCATGGGTGGGGATCTCAGTTCCACTGTTGCCATCTGTGGGCTCATGGGCTCGTGATATCCAAACATCCATCCCCGTCAATTGTGTCCCCCCCACATGTGTCATACTCCACCCCTGTATGCATCTTGTTTGTCTTGTCTGTTAACCTCCCCTACCTACCTCCCCAAATATACCTACTTCCTGTACCTCACATTCCACTCTCACCTGAAAAAAAAATAAAAAAAGGGCACTCTGTTCCCACAAAAAAATTACGCCCCATACATAGCTGCCCATTTTGCAGACATGTCTGCTGGACATGTGAACTGGTAATTAAAATTGGCTGTACAACATATTTTGTTGTCCTCACCCCTCTCTCAGGGGTGGAAGGTTTCAAATTTCACACCAATTTACACACATATGCACAGCTGTTGCTGATAAAGAAATGGGCAGCTATGGGCCTTTCCTACATCCTTCCTGCAAATCCCGAGCTTGTTTTCCTACTGTCCTACCCTCTTTGTGCCCCCTTTTTCACCACTTTCCTATCTCCCCATTTTCTTTTCTTTAAAAGAAATTAGCGCGGGTGTGTGCGAAAGTAAGCACTTTTAAGCAGTATTCAGCGGGTGTGCGCTTGTGTGCGCTTAGCTAAGCATGTGTGCGCGAAGCTAAGCGACACTGCGCATGCGTGAGCACCGCGCAAACCAGTGCAAAGCCGCTTACAACTGCTTAAAAGTGCCTTAGTCACTCTGAATGACAAGGCCTGTAGTCTGCTCTGCAGCAAAATAAAATTCCCCTGTCAGTCTCAAACCCAGGAAACACTAGTCTGCATGACTTACCACTAAGCCATGACTGATATACAAGAACTTTGTGCTGAAAGCAATATATCATGAAATAGAAGGACTGAATGTAAAGGGAATATAGGAAGGCTATTACACAAAGCTTGTTTCTTGTATCTTTACTGGTAATTCTTGGGGAATTGCATTACATTAGTGTGATAAGAGAAACAGCCATGCTAGTAGGTAATAATGTGACAGTAGCACCTTGCAAACCTCACACACTATCAGAGCAGGATAAACACCACCATATTTGAATAGGTAAGAGGCCAGACCTCCCAACTGTGACTGATTTACAGGGATGTTCCTGATTTGCAGACAAATGTTAACTGTGCCCCACTGACTCCCTGTGAAATGTACTAACAGTAGGCAGAAAGGTGGGGAATCCCATGTAATGGTAACTGTCAATAAGTTAAAGTAGACACTATTTGCATGTCAGAAATGGTGTAGTAATACATATGCTCAAAATACCCCACAGTCACAACTGCAGAATATCTGAAATATATCACGGGTGTATCCCACTGATATGTACCATTCCCTGAGGCTGCTCAAATATACACCTGAGAGTATCTGAGGCCTGCAAGTGTCAGAAACTCACAGGTATATCAGCCAGTCTGCTGTCACACACTTTGTGAATAGCTGTAGAATTGCTTCCACAAGCACACCCTCATGTAGGAGTACAACCCAGAAATATCAAAGGATGTAGCCATCTAATAAAATAAGGACAGTATAGCAGTTTACAAGCACTGCATGTGCCTGATATTCATAACTGTTAGTACAAAGTACAAGGCCCCACTACTGCTCAGCAGCAAAATAAGATACCCTTGTAGGTGTCAAACCCCACACCTTGGCCTCACCAGACTGCATGCAGTACCACCAAACCACACCAAACATATAAGAAATTGCTGCTGAAAGAAATATATCATGCATTACAAGGAGTGAATGTAAATGGAAAATAGGAAAGCCATAGCAACACATTCCAGTAAAGACAAATAGCAGGCCTTCAAGGAGTGAATGTAAAGGCTAAATAGTGAAGCCATAGCAACAAATTGCAAGAGCTACTGTTGTATACCAGTTAATCCACAAGTCCCACAGGAAAGTACATACTCCCATGTAAACAGTATTAGTATTATTAGGTTTGAGTTAACATACACACTGAGAAGAATGAACTGGAAGAAACAACAGTCAGGTTTCAGTACAACATGCATTTCAGTGCCTACAACACAGCCTTAGATATGAGAGACATACCAACCTTTTGACTCACAGAACAGTGTCCACAGCAAACCAGCATGGTCCCCACCTTGAAAAACTGAAAGGGCTATGCCTACCTAACCTAACATTTTATAGCACTGTCCTGCAATCACAGTGAGAACTGAAATTACCACACAGCAGGCTGCAGGCAATTAGTAAATGCTGGCTAACAATTGGTGCAGAGGCCATCACATGCACATGTGCAGATACCTACAAAAGCATCCTGTACTCCCAGTCCACACATGCAATAATATCATTGCAGAAATTGGAGGGAGAGAGAGAGAGACAGAGAGAGAGAGAGAGAGACCAAAAAAAAATAAAAATAAAAAAACATCAAGACAGCAGCAAGCCATACAGCAGCAAGGCAGACAGCCAGCAGCAAGCCATACAGCAGCAAGGCAGACAGCCAGCAGCAAGCCATACAGCAGCAAGGCAGACAGCCAGCAGCAAGCCAGCCAGCAGCAAGGCAGACAGCCAGCAGCAAGCCATACAGCAGCAAGGCAGACAGCCAGCAGCAAGCCATACAGCAGCAAGGCAGCCAGCCAGCAGCAAGCCATACAGAAACAAGGCAGACAGCCAGCAGCAAGCCATACAGCAGCAAGGCAGACAGCCAGCAGCAAGCCATACAGCAGCAAGCCAGCCAGCAGCAAGGCAGCCAGCCAGCAGCCAGCTAGCAGCAAGCCATCCAAAAGAGCTGTCAGAAACAAAGGTAATGTAAACTACATAATCTAATAATCTACATACTGTGAATCCTCCATATGTGTTAGCAGTCTGTATCTATATGTATATGAAGATGTGCATAGGGCAAGGGACATACTGCAACTGTTAGTGAAGGCTGGACATACATATGTAGTTGAAGGTTGCTATGTGCACATATTAATGTAGGTTGTAGTACAATATACAATGTACAATGTAGGTTGTACAGTAATGGATGTTTAGAAGTATGTTAGTGTGTGTATTTTTATGTGTAAATAAAAAAATAAATATATATATATATATATATATATAATATACATATATGTGTACATAGATAGAGAGGTATGTATAAATAGATAGACATATATAGATAGATAGAATATGTATATACATATATATGTAATAGACACATGCATATATAGATATATATAGATACATACACATATACGGACAGATATGAATGTCTAGAGATATGTATGCATATGAATATCTCTCTCTCTCTATATATATATATATATATATATATATATATATATATATATATATATATATATATATACTGAGAGAGGCACATGTGTGCAGATGCATTGCCACAGGTGCCTGGTGACAAAGGCATGGACTGAACACCAGTGTGGATACTGGAGTACCATACCCCATTCCAAAACACTTTAACCATTAACCACCACATAGGTGGTTGCCTGCCTACTACTGGATGTGTCAGAAGGGAACATGGGAAACAAGTGTACAATAGCCTCCCCTTTGATATTCACAGTGGCACACTAGTCTTGTAATCCCTGTACATGGTATGTGTCATCACAAATGGTGTGTCAGCTAGGGAAATGTAGGTCACTGTACCCCTCTACACCTCACAATGTCCTACACGGTATGTACCTCCCATGACAACTACAGCAAGGGAAAAGGACACAGACATACCTAACAAACCATGATAATGCCCTCAAACACATTACCTATGCAGAGTGACTGACAAAACCACAGACAGAGTGCCTTTCATACTACCTACACAGAGGTTACCACTGCTGGATATACAGAGTTATGTCACACCCATACCAGTTGTCCAACCACCATGGTAACACCTCACAATCTGTCCAGCCTAAATGACCTATGGCCGTCATCCTTGGCACCACAGTAAAGAGCACATACTGGTGGTACAGGTTCCTGTCCACAAATATGGAATCAGTAGGATGCAGGATGCCATGAAGCCAAGAGCCTGCAGAATTTGTCTTGCAGATAACTGGGTTTTTTTTGCCATCAGTTTGAAGAAAGTAGTCAGTTGCCTTTGCTTGTCTGGCATGAGGTAAACCATCTGGGCAGTTGTATTGAAGCTTGCACCCAGGAATGTTATCTGTTGAGAGGGTAGCAGCTGTGATTTCTTTTTGTTTATTGCGTACCCTAGGCATGTTAGAAGCCTTTTCACAAATGCCAGGTGTCGAAAAAGAATGTCCTTGTTCTCTGCTTGAATGAGACAGTCGTCTAAGTAAGGATATATTTGTATACTTCTTTGTCTGCAAAATGCAATTACTGGTGCCAGGCACTTTGTAAAGACCCTGAGGTATCTTCTGCATGATTGTCTTATTGGGACATGAAAGTATGCCTCTTTTAGATCTAGTGTCACCAGCCAAGCATTCTTGCCCAGCATGGGCAGAAGCTGCTGCAAAGTCAGCATTTTGAATTTTGGAATGTCCAGGTATGTGTTCAAAATTGATAAATCCAGTATTGGCCACCAGGCCTTGTCCTTTCTGGGTACCAAGAGCAGTTATGAGTAAAAACCTTGTCCTTTATCCTGTTCTGGTACTGGCTGAATGGCCCCCATATCCATGAGGGACGTAACCTGTTTTTGTGCCTCTGCCTATTGATTTTTTGGCAGATCTGGCCAACCATTTACCATTGGCAGAGTGTGGAAATGGAATCTGTATCCCTGTGATACTATGTTTAGTACCCACTTGTCCTGGGTTATTAACTACCAATTTTGAGCAAAAAGTGCTAACTTTCCCCTATGGGTGGTACCAAAAGATAAGTGCTTGGTGTAGGCAGAGGGAAGTCATTGGGATTGTTTTCTGTAGGTTTGCACTTTATCTCCTCCAGATTTGGAGGTAGAAGCGCCCCATTGCTTTGACCTGTATGAATCTTGCGCCTGGTATCTGGAACCCTTTGGGCATCTGGATTTGACCCTTTGAGCTCTGTCTGACACAGGAAAGGACCAGTTGTTTGTTGGCCAGTGTCTACTGAATCTTGATGGCTGCACTTGTAAGAAGTCTTTTACAGTTTGCATAGACTTAGCTTTGTCTTCCATTTTCTTTAAAACCTCTTCTGCCTTAATACCAAACAGAGAATCATGCTGTAAAGGTGCATCTAGCAATTTAGCTTTAACATGGTCAGGCAAATTGTGTTCCTTTAACCAGGCATGATTCCTAATCACAGATCCAGTAAATGCGGCCCTGCAGGAGGCCTCTAAGGAATCAAAACCACATTGCAAAGTATGCTTTCCAACTTGTTCAGCTGCATGCAATAAGTCCTGCAATTCTTTATTTTCTACACATTCAGAAATCAACATCATTTTGTGTTTTAGCAATCCCATAATATGTTGTTGGTACTTTAGCATATGAAGTTGACAGTTTAAGGCCCTGATTGCCAAGGTTGCAGATGTATAAACCTTTTTTCTCCATCTGTCTAGTGCCCTTGAATCTCTGTCAGAGGGGGTAGGATTTTTTGCTGTTGAGGCCTTAACTCCCTTTGGACCCTGTGAAATAGTTTCAGGATCAACAGCAGGGTTTCTAAATAAAAATTTATGTGAGTCAGGAACCCTGTAGTATCTGTCAGGCTTACTGGGAGCTGCAGGTAAGGAGTCAGGGGTTAAGCTTGACTCCGAAAACACATCATCCACAATGTCTAAAACAGGGGGAATGGCTAAAGGCTTGTGCTGAAGGAGAAGAAGGAAATCTCTGAGCCTCTTTTTTGATTCTGAGAAGTCTTGACTCTCCCAGTGAAAATGCTCCCTCAAAGTATGCAAGGTTTCTCCAAATGAATAATCCTCAGTAGGAGATGCAGATGGAATAGACTCCTCAGCATCAGAATCCTCATATGGAGGTATAGATAATTCCTGATCAGAAGAGGAATCAGAAGAAATAGAAACCTGATCTGAAGATTCATAATCAGTGTCTTGCCTAGGCCTCTTATCTGGAGGGGGATGGGTACCCCTGATCAAGGTAATAAGATCTTCAGCCATTTTCATCATCTGCTTTTTAGGCATAGAGGCCTGTGCACATGGCTCATGTGCCATTATTGTAGTTTTAGAAGTTGTTTTTGTCTTTGGTTTTGCAGCTGTCGTTGGTTTGATATACAAATGTTGAGGTCTGAATACACCCTCAGAAGCTGGTGCCTGCTCAGCGGCTCCGGACCCATCCGAGGGAGATACATCCATCGGTCCAATACCTTGAGTATCTAGTGGCATGCCAGACTCCACATGGGTGTCGGTAGAGGCCTGCGACTCGAAGGTAGTGGGTATCAGGGGCTGCGAAAGTGCCTCACTGAGTACCAGCGAACTGGCGACTGGCTTAGGAGAAGCTTCGTCGTCGGTTTTGGATCTCGACTGCCTTTCTCTGTCCTTTTTCTTGCGTTTTTTATGTACTCCGGTAGTCGAATTGCTATCCGACAACATTTCTGGGTAGTTAAATCTGTTTCCAAAATACTTTGATACAAAAATATACTGACGCTTAATAGTGCGTTGGTTAAATATAGCACAAAACCCACAGCCAGGCACGTTGTGATCAGGGCCTAGACAAGGAATACAGTATAAATGGAAATCCTTATGAGGAATTTGCATCTCACAAGTAATGCAATTATTAACTTTTTCTGACATCGGTAAAAGGCAAGAAAAAAGTTTCCCCAACGGGGTACTTAGCTTTAGTGAAGACTTCGGATCTGAAACTCAAACTCGAATATTTCAGTAGTCGGCCGACCGGGACTTGCGAAATGCTTCTGCTTCAGGCACCGCGCGGCAAGAAAGGCTAAAGAAAATGGTGTCAGCTGCATGTTTTATACCCCTGATGACCTAACATCATGGAAGAGGAGACAACAACCGACGCAGGACCCAAGACTTTGGAATTCATACCCCTGATGACCTGACGTCATGGAAGAGGAGACAGCAACCGATGCAGGACCCAAGACTTTGGAATTCAGGCCGCCTGAGGGCAGCTTGCCAGCAGCTTACCCAAATGTAATGACTGCAACAGTGAAATACGATGAACATCTAGTTGTCTTTGAGACCAATCTCGTGTTGCCATTGGACTTGAATAAGGGGGCTAAAGAGACTACTAATTATATTCCCAATGAGGATGAAGAGCATTTCTCACATTTATTCTCTGCCTTAGAGAACGATATGTACCACATGAAACGACTTCAGTGACAGCGCCTACACCTAGAGGCTTGTCTACACTTTCGGGTAATACCTCGAGGCATGAGAGTATTGTGCATGCCAATTTATGGGGATAGTTATCCGGACTTACTGGCGCATTGGCAGGAGATAAATTTAGAAACAAGCTATAAATATATGAGTCTTTTGATTGACTACTTCCAGCCGGAGCCTGGTACAAATGGTGTAATACCTTTAAAGCCTGTTTTGAGTAGGCGTAGACTTAACATCTAATTTATTTGTTTTAATTGTTTTTAAGCACTGATTGGTTATTTGTCTTATTTAATTTGGCTTGGTAGAATTTTTTTTTGTCTGAAGGGTTCTTCCTGAAAGCGCTTATTTTTCAGTAATAAAGTGTTCGTTCTTCAGCCTGGTGGTCTACGTTGCTATTTTCTACACATTTTCCATTCTGACATTGAACTGTTAGTCCCAGCATCAGGGCAATGAATCCGTGTGACATTAGTTAGTCTGACCAAGTCAAAGTTAAAGACCCAGATGTCAATTACTGTTATTCTCTCTGAAAAGCAATATGGTCTCAAATCCCATATGCACTGAAAATGAAAAACAAGTGCAGTAGCTGTCAAGTGGATGCAGCAGATAAAACTACATTAAGAATAATGTGAAATGTGTTGATCTGATGGAGTACAAGGATAAAACCCTAATTATGGTCCAGCAGCCCTGAGCATGATTAGAGGCTCAGGTTACTGACATTGTGACAGGGAAGGATTGTCATGACCATCCATGGAGAGGGCACTCGTTGATAACACTCCTTAAGAGGAGACATGGTCCAAAGAGGGGAGTTGCCCTTGGATCACACAAACTAGCTTGGGAAGTGGGGAAAAGGCAAATGGGTAGGACTTATAATACAAAAAACTCCATTGGATGGAAGCACAGATGGCTGGCCCCTTGGGATACCCTTAAGATTAATAACTCATCCCATCAAAGCAAGTCCACACGGTAGGAAGATGGCTGGTAGACTAGGAATGGAAGTGGGGAGTGGGGAACAGGCTAGTAATAGTGGTTTAAGAGGACAAATAAAACATAATAAATAAATAAAATAATGTTATTGTGAAATAGTTATTTTGCTCATTTATATGATACATGCTTTAGCTTCTCCAAAATATAGTGTGGCTTAGCAGAGTAGAAGACATCACTAAAGGTTTTACATAAGTTAACCAAAGTGTTGAGACTGTCAGACTGCTGCCCTTACTTGATAAACAGATCCATGAACACTGCTGCCAACTAACAACTCCGGGTTTCACTTCTGATACCCCAGTCTATATTTCTAAACACACACACACACACACACACACACACACACACACACACACACACACACACACACACACACACACACACACACACACACACACACACACACACACACACACACACACACACACACACACACACACACACACACACACACACACACACAAATACTAAACACTCACACACAAAAATATATATTTAAGCTTACTTACCCAACTCAATCTAGCATCTATGTTGACATACAGAATACACAGAATTGTCCAGTTTTCAGGAGGGGTTGTGCATCTCTTGGATACAGATGGGTATTCAAAAACCTCATACCTGTTCTCAGAAGAACAGCCCGTAGATTCCAGCTGTATCAATATATATATATAAATATCGCTTCAAGTATCCTTCTGCTTCTCAATGTCAACAGGCAAAAGGGAGGAAAGGATGCATAAAATGCACAAGTGCTGAATGAAACTCTCACAAGTAATAAACCTGGAGATAATGATAAGTAGATTTAACAATAACACATTTAAAACAATCAGGCAGCAATGTAAATCATAACCATGTTACATAATAAACATGGGATATCCTATGTTCCAGTAGGTAGATTTGTGCAAAATGGAAGCAAACTGGGAGAGAGAAATATAATTTGAGACACTGCAGAAATGAAGAACATTGATAGGGCCTACATGAATGATGCTTATCTTGTTATGGTGAAACTTCTTTCAGTAACCCAGAAAATGATTGATGTATGATAAGAAAAAATGTAACAAAAAAAAAAAAAAAAAATTAATCAGGTCCTTGAAAATGTTGTTTTCCGACCTAAAAATTTAGCACTTTGGGTCATTTCTTTGACTTAGTCAGTGATCTGGAGTGAGATTCAAACTGAGGTTAACAAAAGGTACTTCAACTGAGCAGTTGTCTTATAACACTAAACACATTGGGCAGGATTCACGAAACTTCCGTGTAAGAGTTAAAATGTCTTACACGGAGGCTGCAGTTAAACGGTATGACGTCAGCATGCCATGCATATTCATGAGGGCATGCTGAATCACACCCTAGGCTAACATGGTCCATGTAGGAAAGTAGGTGGTGTGTCCGCATGGCGAGTTCTGCAAAGGGACACGCCCCCAGAAGAGTCAGAGTCCTGAAAGTAAACTCCCAAGAGCGAGTCCGCGGAAATGTCAAGAAACACAACACCACACATGCCCCCACAGACTATAAACCCAATTGTAATGTAAAACATAAAAATAACAGTTTAATTTTTTTTTTTATAATTTCAAAAATGTTTGCCCATAGTTGCGCTCGTTTGCGCGGGTATGCCCTCCGCTCAGCCACAGTTAGCAGTCATTGAAAAGCATATAAGATCTAAATATGCAAATTAAGCCAAGTAGCAATAACGTAGCGGTAGAGACGTTGGCCAAAGAGGAGGTAGTCATGGTTCGAGCCCCAACATCATTTTCTATTTTTAGTTAAATAAGCATGAAACAATCCCCTGACATATATGTATATATATCTATATATTTCTCTAAGGAAACAAAGAGGCTCTCTAAGGAAACAAAGAAACTAATTCACAGTAAAAATAAAATTTGGGCCAAATGGAGACACCACAGAACCACCTCTGATTTTCATCATTTTTGCAAACTTAGAAATCTCGCAAAAAAAGCAATAATCTCTGACAAAAAGAACTATTACTGTGATCTTCAAACAACCCAATTATACAAGCCAAAACAATTCTGGTCCTCAATCAACAAACTCCTTTCTCCTGGTTCAGCTAAAACTCCCTTCCCTATAAGCAAACCCAGACAACCTAGCCATACTGCTAACGCCTTCAACACCTTTTATTGAAACCATTCAATCTCTTGCTAGACAACTGAGCCAATAACTTTTACCCTCAAATAATCTTATGGATTCATCCCAAAACTTCACTCTTCATCCTATCTCTACCTCCTTCATCTATAAGCTCATTCTTAAACTGAAACCCTGCACCCCCTCTGCTGACAAACTCCCTTCTGTCTTTCTTCAAAAGGCTGCTAAACAGATTGCATACCCTATATCTTTACTCATTAATAGGACTATCCAAGAAGGAACCATACCAGATATATGGAAAATCTCTCATATCATCCCACTACACAAAGGTGGAAACTCTATTGACTTTACTAACTTTAGACCTATTGCTCTTCTCTCTCCTCTTGCTAAGATTATGGAGAAATGCATTCATCAGCAACTCATACATTATCTCTCTTCTCACAACATAATTGCCAACTGTCAACATGGCTTTAGGCCCCACCATAGCACCTCCACTGCCCTCCTTTCTTTCATAGATACTATCAACAACTATCGAAACTCCAACATCTTCTCATCTGCTCTATTTATTGACCTCTCCAAAGCTTTTGACATGGTGAACCACTCTTCCCTTATTAATATACTGAAATCCCTCTCATTTGATAACCTGGCTTTAAAATGGTTTACCTCCTATCTTAACAACAGACATCAAGCTGTCCTTTGGGACAATCATATCTCTTCTCTATTGCCTGTTTCAATTGGAGTTCCACAGGGCTCTATCCTAGGTCCACTTCTCTTCTCCCTATACATAAACGATCTCAACACAGTCATCCCTCAAGCTACCTGCATCCAATATGCTGACGACTCAACAATCATTTGCTCAGCATCCACCCCACAGAACTACTGTCTCTAACTCAAACTACCTTTAACACTGTAGAAACTTGGTTTACTAGACGATACCTCCTCCTTAATGCTAAAAAAGCAAAACTTCTCCTTTTCACTCCTACCACTCGAGCCTCCCCATTAAACTTCAACATTTTGTCTAATGACACTACTGTTATTTCTCCTGACACAACAACTAAACTGCTAGGAATTACCATCGACAACAATCTGACTTTTCATCAACACATCAGTAACACCATCAAAACTGTTAATAAAAAATAGGATCATTATACCGTATCAAACCTTTTCTCACACCTTCTACCAGAGCTACTATTGCCCTCCCATCTTATATCTACTCTCTTCTCGCCTCACCAATCTTCACTAACCTTAAGAAGGCCAACCTAAATAAACTTGCAACTTGTTATAATAGCATTGCCGATTTGCCACCAGCAACCCTTTCAAAACACACCACTGTCACAACCTAAAACTCCTAGGCTGGCTTGAGCTACAAAACTGTCTTTTGATCTCACAACTTACCATTGCTCACAAGATACTCTATCAACCTTATAACACCCTATACTTTCTCAACTCTTAATCCCTTACAATAATCTTACTTCCCTTGATCTTCTTCCAAACTCATGACTAAATCAGTAAAGTCCCATAACCTGGCTGGTGACTCTCTTTTCACTAATACTATAGGAAGGATATGGAATCAGCTACCCACTGATATCACTCTAACCTCCTCCTTACCTCTGTTCAAACAAAAAATCAAACTGTATTTCCAAAATCACTGGCTCTGTTCCTGTTGGACTCTGACTAATTTCTTCTTTCCCTCCACCACTAGAACTCTACACTTTACTTAGTAAATATACTTATTCCTACTTCTTATTGCCCTGTTACTATCCTCTCATGCTCTAACCTACTCCTCCTTTCTCTCTCCCCTGTCCTCTTATACACATTCTTACCCTTCTCTCCAGACTATTTCTTCTTTCCCTCTTCCTCCTTTTTATTCCCTTCTTATCTCCTGTTTTACTTCTCTTCTTCTTATCACTTTTGAAACCTTCTTGCTAATCCTAAATTTTCATAATGCTTTATACTGAACAACAATTTTTGTAATGCTTTTTACTGAACAACAATTTTTTTTTATAGTATGTTCCTTAGATACTTCATGTATATTTATTTTTTGTTTATTCATGTTACTAAATGATAATTCACTTTGTACTTAATTATGTACTCTGTAAATTGTCCCATTGAAATATAGTATGAGTGGAGCTTTTCTCCTCGGGCCTCTACTGAAAATGGACATATATCCAGCTAGACTAGCCCGGTTAACAAATGTAAAATAAATAAATAAAATAAATATATATATATATATATATAAAACTATAATTTAAGTAAAATGTAATGAAATGGGCCATGTATTTTTGAAGAAATCCGACACAATAAAATAAAAAAAAATTTTATAAGTGCCCATAGCTGAGCAGCGCTCTAACAAGCTGAGTATGACTGCCTGCAGGTGAGCAGTGGTTTACCAGGTGTAATATGAGTGCCCGGAGTTGAGCAGCGCTTTAACACGCTTAAAATGTGTACCCGTAGCTGAGCAACACTTCACACAGCGTAATATGCGTGCTCAAAGCCAAATAACGTGTTACCCAGCGTAAACCATTTGCGCGGAGCTGCGCAGCATGCCAACTGGCTTACTGGCGGGCAACGTTGAGCAAGCTGTATCAAAACCGCCTTTACACAGACACACCTCCTAGCCTGTCTAGACAGTAGTAAAATAAAAAAAAGCAATGCCCAGGCTCGAACCCAGGATACTGTGCACCATAGTCAAAGTACTGAACCACTAAGCCATGACAGTTGTACTGAGAAATGCAGTATTAGCATATATATATATATAGGAATAAATGGAAATAGAAGCATGACAAAGCAGGTTTTTTTAAGCTGATACATTTCCAAAATGGCCAATCACAGATAAGTGTGGGAAAACCGGCATATATAAGCCCCATAGGTGGGAATACACAGCATAACTGATTGTGGAACCCATCTGCAGTCAGGATGGCAGGTGTAGGAGAGGGCAGTCACTTCCGAGCACAAAGGTGGGTTGTTGAGGAGTCCAAATATATGGTTTGGCTCCTAGTCCACGATCATGAGGCTCAACCCATGCAGGGCCAGGTTCACTGGGGCCATACAAGGCAGAGGCGTGGAACCGGTTGGGACATGATCTCACCAGTGCCACAGGCATACCAAGGACTGGTGAACAGGTCCGTCACCACCATGCGGACCTGAAGAGACGTAAGCAGGACCAACTGAACCGTTGGATCCAGGAGGCCTGGCAACTGCTCAATGCCCCACTACTAAGTATTCATGTAATTAAGTATGTAAGAAATTATCCTAGCCGATATTATGGAGATGTATGTTCCAATATTACTTCATTTATGTTACAGCTGCAGGTGTGCTTTCTGTGAATCGGCAAGCCTATGATGATAGGCTGGTGCGGTTGCGCCACCAGGCAGGTTAGTAATTATTTTTCTGGAATTGTTATAGAATATAAGTGAGACAGCTTGTAAAAGAGTTCAGTGTTGTTACATATTAATAAAGTTCAAATAAGACTAGAAGAAAGATTCTGCTAGTACTGTAGGATTAGATAAGTGATGCAGCCTGTAATCCAGAAATAAACATTAAACAAGTCTGAAATAGAGATTTTCCACCTGTATTGTAATATCAGATAACTTGCTTCAGCCTGAAAATTACTGGTAAACAATCTACAGAGGATAGACATGTGTAAAATACATCCCCTTTTAAAATCTGCCATATGAAACAAGTGAGTCTGTTGGAAAGGATTGTTGTAACCAAGTAAGAAATGTTAATAATGCCTAGAATTAAGTACCATCTTGAATTGTAAAAATAAAACAAGTGAGAGTGTGAGAAAGAGGTATGAATTCAACCAAGAAAGCTGTAATAAGTCTTTGAATAAAAAGTTATACTGCAGTCAGTACATAATGAAATGAATGAGACAGCCACAACCAAAAAGTAAAATGTTTGTAATGAAGTACTGAAGCTGGAATGTGTCTGTCCCACAATTTGGATATGTTGCTGTACCCTTGCAATATGGAGATAGTATGGTTGTATGAAATACTGAACATCGACAGTTGTCTAGAGCCATATAAATCAAATGTAGCAGGATGCTGTACCTGAACACAGCCAGATATGAATGTGTATGAATAAAAATGCAATGTATATTAATGTAGCAGTAACATTACCATCACCAACATTCCTAAAGTTACATATAGGAAACTGTACTAAGACATGTAGGGTATATATATATCTGCATCTACTAGAAATGTACAGCACATGTATAGGTAGTTGAAGTTGTTAATGTAATATTTCTTCACCCTACCCTATTTTCACAAATAATGCCATTCCACACCAAACTGGGTATGTGTATTCACAATTAATTCCCATGGACATTTGTCCTGTTGGTTCATACATATTTGCATGTACGTTGATTCATGTGCCCTGTTCACATATCCAAACCTGATGGTCTGCTGCCATCAATCAACCCTGCATGCTGTTGGATTGTGTACTGTTGTTCGAAATATGCATGTGTTATGCTTGCTGTTCAATGTTTGGAATTCATGGGTGTTTGGTTAATGGGAATACTGATGCATACTGTTACAACTAATTTTGAATGGTATTGTTTGTTACTAACCCAAAATGTCATAAAATATTGCTAAACATAGGACAACAGGGAAGGCAGGTTCCAGCGGACCCACCTCTCCCACCTCAGCTGGCGAGTGCACCTGGCACTAGTGCCCAGGCCGGAACCTCCTCAAGTGGCCCTGTGCCACCTTCGGGTGGAAGCGCTGCAGGGGATGGGGCTCGTCCCCCCTCTGCAAGCGTGGCCAGCGGAGAACGTCCACTCACCCTCCAAATTGTCCGGTCTGTGGTGCGTAGCGAGATCAGGCATTCTGTGCTTAAACCCCTATGCCACCTTGAGGCACGGGTGGCGCAACTCATGGGTGTGCCTGCCCTTCCTATGCAGCCCCCAGCACAGCCCCATCCTGGGCAGTGAAGGCGCAGTGGCAACTGCCAATGGGTGGGGATCTCAGTTCCACTGTTGCCATCTGTGGGCTCATGGGCTCGCGATATCCAAACATCCGTCCCCGTCAATTGTGTTTCCCCCCACATGTGTCATACTCCGCCCCTGTATGCATCTTGTTTGTTTTGTCTGTTAACCTCCCCTACCTACCTCCCCAAATATACCTACTTCCTGTACCTCACATTCCACTCTCACCTGAAAAAAAAATAAAAAAGGGCACTCTGTTCCCACAAAAAAAATACGCCCCATACATAGCTGCCCATTTTGCAGACATGTCTGCTGGACATGTGAACTGGTAATTAAAATTGGTTGTACAACATATTTTGTTGTCCTCACCCCTATCTCAGGGGTGGAAGGTTTCAAATTTCACACCAAATTACACACATATGCACAGCTGTTGCTGATAAAGAAATGGGCAGCTATGGGCCTTTCCTACATCCTTCCTGCAAATCCCGAGCTTGTTTTCCTACTGTCCTACCCTCTTTGTGCCCCCTTTTTCACCACTTTCCTATCTCCCCATTTTCTTTTCTTTAAAAGAAATTAGCGCAGGTGTGCGCGAGAGTAAGCACTTTTAAGCAGTAGTCAGTGGGTGTGCGCTTGTGTGTGCTTAGCTAAGCGTGTGTGCGTGAAGCTAAGCGACACTGTGCAAAGCCGCTTACAACTGCTTAAAAGTGCCTTCGTCACTCTGAATGACAAGCCTGTAGTCTGCTCAGCAGCAAAATAAAATTCCCCTGTCAGTCTCAAACCCAGGAAACACTAGTCTGCATGACTTACCACTAAGCCATGACTGATATACAAGAACTTTGTGCTGAAAGCAATATATCATGAAATAGAAGGACTGAATGTAAAGGGAATATAGGAAGGCTATTACACAAAGCTTGTTTCTTGTATCTTTACTGGCAATTCTTGTGGAATTGCATTACATTAGTGTGATAAGAGAAACAGCCATGCTAGTAGTTAATAATGTGACAGTAGCACCTTGCAAACCCCACACACTATCAGAGCAGGATAAACACCGCCATATTTGAATAGGTAAGAGGCCAGACCTACCAACTGTGATTGATTTGCAGGGATGTTCCTGATTTGCAAACAAATGTTAACTGTGCCCCACTGACTCCCTGTGAAATGTACTAACAGTAGGCAGAAAGGTGGGGAATCCCACGTAATGGTAACTGTCAATAAGTTAAAGTGGACACTACTTGCAGGTCAGAAATGGTGTAGTAATACATATGCTCAAAATACCCCACAGTCACAACTGCAGAATATCTGAAATATATCACGGGTGTATCCCACTGATATGTACCATTCCCTGAGGCTGCTCAAATATACACCTGAGAGTATCTGAGGCCTGCAAGTGTCAGAAACTCACAGGCATATCAGCCTGTCTGCTGTCACACACTCTGTGAATAGCTGTAGAATTGCTTCCACAAGCACACCCTCATGTAGGAGTACAACCCAGAAATATCAAAGGATGTAGCCATCTAATAAAATAAGGACAGTATAGCAGTTTACAAGCACTGCATGTGCCTGATATTCATAACTGTTAGTACAAAGTACAAGGCCGCACTACTGCTCAGCAGCAAAATAAGATACCCTTGTAGATGTCAAACCCCACACCTTGGCCTCACCAGACTGCATGCAGTACCACCAAACCACACCAAACATATAAGAAATTGCTGCTGAAAGAAATATATCATGCATTACAAGGAGTGAATGTAAATGGAAAATAGGAAAGCCATAGCAACACATTCCAGTAAAGACAAATAGCAGGCCTTCAAGGAGTGAATGTAAAGGCTAAATAGTGAAGCCATAGCAACAAATTGCAAGAGCTACTGTTGTATACCAGTTAATCCACAAGTCCCACAGGAAAGTACATACTCCCATGTAAACAGTATTAGTATTATTAGGTGTGAGTTAACATACACACTGAGAAGAATGAACTGGAAGAAACAACAGTCAGGTTTCAGTACAACATGCATTTCAGTGCCTACAACACAGCCTTAGATATGAGAGACATACCAACCTTCTGACTCACAGGACAGTGTCCACAGCAAACCAGCATGGTCCCCACCTTGAAAAATTGAAAGGGCTACACATACCTAACCTAACATTTTATAGCAGTGTCCTGAAATCACAGTGAGAACTGAAATTACCACACAGCAGGCTGCATGCAACTAGTAAATGGTGGCTAACAATTGGTGCAGAGGCCATCACATGAACATGTGCAGATACCTACAAAAGCAGCCTGTACTCCCAGTCGACACATGCAATAATATCATTGCAGCAACTGGAGGGAGAGAGAGAGAGAGAGAGAGAGAGAGAGAGAGACCAAAAAAAAAAAAAAGAAATAAAAATAAAAAACCATCAAGACAGCAGCAAGCCATACAGCAGCAAGGCAGACAGCCAGCAGCAAGCCATACAGCAGCAAGGCAAACAGCCAGCAGCAAGCCATACAGCAGCAAGGCAGACAGCCAGCAGCAAGCCATACAGAAGCAAGGCAGACAGCCAGCAGCAAGCCATACAGCAGCAAGGCAGACAGCCAGCAGCAAGCCATACAGCAGCAAGGCAGACAGCCAGCAGCAAGCCATACAGCAGCAAGGCAGACAGCCAGCAGCAAGGCAGCCAGCAGCAAGGCAGCCAGCCAGCAGCAAGCCATACAGCAGCAAGGCAGACAGCCAGCAGCAAGGCAGACAGCCAGCAGCAAGCCATCCAGCAGCAAGGCAGACAGCCAGCAGCAAGCCATACAGAAGCAAGGCAGACAGCCAGCAGCAAGCCATACAGCAGCAAGGCAGACAGCCAGCAGCAAGCCATACAGCAGCAAGGCAGACAGCCAGCAGCAAGGCAGACAGCCAGCAGCAAGCCATCCAGCAGAAAGCCAGCCAGCAGCAAGGCAGCCAGCCAGCAGCCAGCTAGCAGCAAGCCATCCAAAAAAGCTGTCAGAAACAAAGATAATGTAAACTACATAATCTATTAATCTACATACTGTGAACCCCCCTTATGTGTTAGCAGTCTGTATCTATATGTATATGAAGATGTGCATAGGGCAAGGGACATACTGCAACTGTTAGTGAAGGCTGGACATACATAGGTAGTTGATGGTTGCTATGTGCACATATCAATGTAGGTTGTAGTACAACGTACAATGTACAATGTAGGTTGTACAGTAATGGATGTTTAGAAGTATGTTAGTGTGTGTATTTTTGTGTGTAAATAAAAAAAAAAAAAAAATATATATATATATATATATATATATATATATATATATATAATATACATATATGTGTACATAGATAGAGAAGTATGTATAAATAGATAGACATATATAGATAGATAGAATATGTATATACATATATATGTGATAGACACATACATATATAGATATATATATAGATACATACACATATACAGACAGATATGAATGTCTAGAGATATGTATGTATATGAATATCTCTCTCTCTATATATATATATATATATATATATATATATATATATATATATATATATATATATATATACTGAGAGAGGCACATGTGTGCAGATGTATTGCAGCAGGTGCCTGGTGACAAAGGCATGGACTGAACACCAGTGTGGATACTGGAGTACCATACCCCATTCCAAAACACTTTAACCACTAACCACCACATAGGTGGTTGCCTGCCTACTACTGGATGTGTCAGAAGGGAACATGGGAAACAAGTGTACAATAGCCTCCCCTTTGATATTCACAGTGGCACACTAGTTTTGTAATCCCTGTACATGGTATGTGTCATCACAAATGGTGTGTCAGCTAGGGAAATGTAGGTCACTGAACCCCTCTACACCTCACAATGTCCTACACGGTATGTACCTCCCATGACAACTACAGCAAGGGAAAAGGACAGAGACATACTAACAAACAGTGATAATGCCCTCAAACACATTACCTATGCAGAGTGACTGACAAAACCACAGATAGATTGCCTTTCATACTACCTACACAGAGGTTACCACTGCTGGATATACAGAGTTATGTCACACCCATACCAGTTGTCCAACCACCATGGTAACACCTCACAATCTGTCCAGCCTAAATGACCTATGGCCATCATCCTTGGCACCGCAGTAAAGAGCACATGCTGTAGGTACAGGTTCCTATCCACAAATAAGCCATACCCTGGAGTAAACCACCCAGCATTTAGAAGCAAGGCTCCTTATTAGGAGATGTCAGACATACCCCTGATGAATGTTATACAGATAGGTAATATGCCATATGAGTCACCCTGTGTAACTGTTTGACAGGAGCAAGAACAATCACATTACATGTGTCCCAAGGGGCAGGGTAGCATAACACTATGCTGCCGTAGGCCTAGGGCCAATAGCATAGTACCTACCTATGACACAATGCACACACACATGTACTCATTGCAATACCAACTATGTGAGGTGGAATGAGTGTGCCACTGACTGTGTGCAAGGTCTGTAATGGTGTGATTGCTCAGCATGACTTTGTGTATGTCATGGTAGTGTGTGTCCTTGGTGTGAGGCCAGAGAAAGATGTGTCAGTTATTGGGATACAAACATACTACATTTCCATATGTTGTGCTGTGGTTCCCTGTATATGACTGTGGTGTAGGTAGGGGTATGGCCGCAAAAACTAGGGTGCATTACCATTGAAACTGTAACTGTGCATTGCATGCATTGCATGGGATGACAATATTCCCCATCCATTAGCTTGATACATACCCCCAGTGTGAGGTTGTGCATTGGACCTCAAACAGTGTGCCGAGTGCTGGTGTATACTTGTTTGTTGTATGGAGTGTGGCACGCACTGTCACACAGTTGTTGGCTGAGCACTGATATGTGGTAATTTACATGTGTATCCCCTGATAGACAGACAGATGCTATATATGGCAGTTCAGTGATATCAGTACAGTAGAGTATTATGTGTGCCATATTACTTGCTCACATATTTTTCTTTTCCTTCCAGGGCAATGGTGCATCAGCGCAACCCCTGTTATTCGGCTGCAGAGGATGAGGAGATACACCAGAGCCTGGTGCGGGATTTTTCCACACTCTTTTCCCGGACCAGCCAGAACCAGCAGGAGAGGGCTGCACTGTGGCAAGACCTTGTCCGTCGGGTAAATGACATAGGCATGCATAACAGGACATATGAGCAGGTACGCCATCACTGCAGTGATTTAATTAGAAATGTCCATCTTTGTGCATCTGATATCCACAGGCAACAGCTTGCCACAGGTGGTGGGGTACCTATCCACACCCCCCTCACCAGACTAGAGGAGCTCCTCCTAAGTGTTGTGGCTCCAGGCCAACAACAACAACATCCACAGACATGTGTAATGATGGAGGCTGGAGCCACCCAGCATGTGGACATGGAGTGTGCAGGTAACATGCCATATCTGTAGTTGACTGTTCTCTGCACTGGTAGTTTATGCATGTGTGAGATGTGTACTGTGTGTGTAGCTGTTATCCTGGAAATTATTGTGCAAGATTGATATTCTCAATATCAGCAGTACATCTGTGAAAGCCAACTGTTGTACTACTGTACTGTATCATACTCACAGTATCAATGGCACAGTTGTGCCCACTGACAATAACTGTCTTATTTGTGCAGGTCCCTCTGGAGTAACAGCAAGGCAGCCAATCCATGCTGGTGAGTGTGTAATAACAATACTATTAATACTAATGATAATAATAGTAATAATACCCTCAAACAGTATTGTGTATGTGTTGGATTGCAGGTGTGTGTATGTGTGTGTGTGTGTGTTTGTATCTCATGTACTGAGGAGTGTGCATGTGCCCATGTGTGCATGTGTGCATGTGCGCATGTGTGCATGTGTGCATGTGTGCATGTGCCCATGTGTGCATGTGCGCATGTGTGCATGTGCACATGTGTGCATGTGCGCATGTGAGCATGTGCATGTGTGCATGTGCGCATGTGCGCATGTGCGCATGTGTGCATGTGTGCATGTGCCCTTGTGTGCATGTGTGCATGTGCCCGTGTGCATCTGTGGTAACATTGTGTACACACTGTAAACTGTGTTTCCTGTCTTCCTCTCACAGGTTCTGGTGTTGCTCTGGTGGTGTGCAGCAGGGAACCTGAAGCCACTGCTGGGGATAGTGATGATGATGATACATGTGTAATGGCATAGGGAGGTGTGACAGGGTCTGTTGTTGGTCAGCCAATCGACAGTACACAGCAGTCAACCCCATCAATGCGTACAGTCATTCTGCCGACACATCCATTGTCACCAATGTCCTTAGCTGAGGGACAGCATACAGTGAGCATTGACCAGGGTAATGTGGTATCAGTGGCACATGCATCCCCTCACAGCAGTCATGGCCAGAGTCCTGACATGGTACCACACAGGCAGATGTCCAGGGGTTCTCGTGGGAGCATCTGTGGTCATACTGCCCCTGTCAGACGTGCCCACAGAGGTCTTTCAACCTCAGCTATGTTCCGGGCTGTAATGCAGGCACAGGCATGTATGGAACGGTACACCAGACAGGGTCTGAGGGAGCTTAGAGCACATTGCACTGCTATGAATGACACTATGCGTGACATTGCGGCTGCCATCCATACTGTCGGAGAGGTCATTGACAAATGTTGGGGGGACACATTAGAACTGTTCCACAACTACATGTCCATGAGCCAGGGCAATGCAGGACGGTTGAGGCGTCGACATGGATGTATGCCAGCAGCATAAGCAGCTGGCAGTTGTCGCAGACGACAACAAACCTGCAGCCGCTCACATAGTGCCAGTACCAGCCCCAGCAATGCTGGGTCTGTGCTGTCATCAGACCGCCCTAGGAGACCACGTGCACATGGCTCTGGACATTCCCAGCAGGGACATGTGTCCAGTCATCAACCAACTGCTTCTGATGACAGTACCCAGTCTGGCTTAGTACCTGATACTGTCCGTACCACCCCTGCCAGGCACAGGCCCCGTGTCCATGGCCAGAGACAGTGATCTGTATGACCTGGCAGGTACAGTCTGTGGCTGTCCACAAACACCCGTATATGGCAGCCATGAGGTGGAACTGTGTGCATGCATACACACATGCATAATGCTTACACCTAGGGCTAACACATACACACACACACACCGCATCAACATTGCCCCATGTTGTACTGTTGTCCCTCACTAACACACACACATACATGTCGATTGGATGTGTCAATGGCAGACTCGGGCATACCAAGTACACACCCTGTGCATATGATGAAACTGTGCCACCTCCTGCAATCTGTAACATTGATGCAGGAACAGGATAGCATGGTGCTGATGCACAGGGTGACTACATAGAACTGTAGTAATATTATCATGTTGTTAACAGTACAGTGTAATGATATCATTGTGGGTATATCCCAGCATGTCTGATGCATTAACAGTATGATTGTCATTGTAGTTTGTTATACACCAGTGTTAATTCCAAAAGTGTAATGTCTGCACATCTTTGCATTCTGGTGGTAAGGCTGAAAACACAAACCCACCTACATAGGTAGCACAGGGGATAAGAAAATGGAAGTAATGATACTCAATGGCAGACATGTAAACTGCAAGATGCATGCAGTCCAAACTCTACTCAGCATGGAGAATGTTGATATCTGTGCAGTAACAGAAACCTGGTTCAAGGCTCCCAAGAGCACCCTAGCACTACCAGGTTACACCTCATACCATGCTTGACAGCCCCAAAACATGGAACTAACTATGAAAGGAGGGTGAGTCTCAATAAATGTCAAGGATACCCACACCCCCAGGTTGGTGCCACAGCATGAAGCATCACAGACTATCCATGTGCAACTAACAGTGGGTAAAACTGCCTTCCAGTTCATAGCCTGCTACAGACCACCCTCCTAAACCCAGGAAACCCACTTGGCCTACTTAAGAACACATGAATATATGAAGGTGTCTCCAAACAACATTATATTTGGCAACTTCATCTACCCACACATAGACTGGGGGCATTACTGTAGCTCCAACACTCTAGGCCAAAGGTTCCTAGAATTCATAAACTCAAATGCTATGGAACAACTTGTTTCCACTCCCACAAGAGGGGAAAACATACTGCATCATCACCAACATGTGGACTCTATGCTCCAGACCAGAAGTGTATCCCTCATTGGTAAGATGACACCATAGAGTAATCTCACTGTATATTCACATACCAACCGCAGCCCCTGCACAGAAAACCACAGTGAAAAAGTTGTGTAAAGCAAATTCCATGTATTCACATGAGGCAAGCTTCACACATAGGAACTATTTAAGGTCACAGGTACATATCTCTATGTGGCACACACATACCTCATGTGTGCATTGAAATTACTGTTATAATATATGTCATACAATAATAAAAGCAACACCCACCATACATAGACAAACTGTGTGACAAAAATACACATGGCATTTGTAGGATTCAAACCCCTACCAAACTATGCTATGATATTTGAGAGAGAGACGCATTAGCAGAGCACACTATTTGCATTACTCAGATGTTTTTTTTCTCCTGCTATACTTATAGGGTGCTGACATCATCAGTCTTTACAAAGAGGAATGTACATCATGTAATGTGTTATTCCAGTTGGCAAAAGGGCCATTTCTTTCAAAGAGAATTGCACACACCCTGCCCCCACCCCCAAACACACACTGAGCATTTGCAGGATCCAAACCCCTACCTAACTATGTTATGACACTTAAGAGAGATGCATTAGCGGAGTGTGCTATTTGAATTACTGGGTGGGGTTTCTTCTCCTGCAGTATTTATAGGGTGCTGACATCATTATTTAGAAAGAGGTATGTACATCTATTACTATCCCTCAGTATGGGGGATAGAATATATATGCATTAACAGACGCCTACTTCAGGGTCACATATGCACATCAGCACTGCCAGGTTATGTTTTATACCATGCTTCGTGACCACAGGACTTGTAACACACAACACAACTAGTTCAGACCACCCCTCCCATATCCAGGAACCACACTTGGCTTCCCTGGGAACAGTGTAGGATATGAAGGTGTTCACATACACCATTACAGTGGTTAACTTCAGGTACAGGAATATTGAGTGGGGGAACTACTCAGGCCTCAACAACATCACCCTACAGCCACTACAATTTGTGAATCCATGTGCTATGGCAGAACCAGTCACCACAGCCACAAGGGGGAATACATATTGGACCTGACCATCAGCAACATGGGGACTCTATGTTCCACACCAGAGGTAGACCACCATTGTTAATATCTGACCATAACCAACTTTCCCTGGACATCCATATCCCATCCCCACCCCCAGGCAAGGAAATCACTGCAAACAAAGTATTTCTCAAAAGCAGACTTTGCACTTGTGAAGACTGGGGTGGAAAACTTCAAAGGACCCATGCTGGAGGATTATAAAGCCCAATCTGCAGAATCCTTTACAAATGCATTCTATGAGCATCCGGAAGGTTTGCATTGATCATGCTATCCCAAATGAAACCAAGACTCCTCCACAACAGGAGACCTGTCCGGTTTACAGCTTTATAGCTTTCCCTGTTTCTATGAACAACTTGTGTATCTGTGGAAGATGTTTGAATATGAGAGGAATCCACTATATTACTTATGTCTCTGTTGTCATTTAACTGTGTGCAGTGGGCAGATTGCTGTGCTGTGGAAGGTTCCTGGCTTAACACATACAAATGCCAGATATGTGTGGCCAACTGCTATACTGAGACATGGCCTAAGTGTGTGAGCATGCCCAGTTCAGGCGTTCCATGACTTGTTGCCTGACATATGTCTCATTTATCAAAGTGTGCGAGCATGCCCAGTGTGACCTTTCCATATGTTGAGATCTGAGGTCCACCACATTTGTGGTTGTGTGTGAACTTCAACAATATTTGACATTTATAGTTGTGTGTTGGAAGTCATGTTGTGTTCTTACTGCCCAACTGCTTTGTGTCTGAACCCAACAGGGATTATGCTGTGCCTGCAGGGTTTCCATGGGATAGTTTGCATACACTTGTCAACATTCTTTCATACTGACCAAACACTGTAATATTGTATAGTGTACGGGTTCAGTACTTTCACTGTGGTGGACAGTATCCTGGCTTTCAGTCCTATCACTGCTTTAAATATTCATACTGAGCACACCAGACTGGTTAAGGGCCAGTTGTGCAAATATGACCATGTTGCATTTTGTTCAGCTATGGCCTACTTAAACCAGGCTTGTCCAACATTAGTAGTGCATTCCGCAACTTGGGTGGACATTGACAAACTCTAGGCTATGTGCCCTAGGCCATTTCTAATGCTAGTCAGAGAGTGTGTTTGTCCTTCAACACACATTTTAACTGGAGTTTGCCATGACATTTTTCAAGGTTAGTATACTGTGCCTCTGTGTAACCGTGACATAAAAGTGATACCCAGGGTAAACCTACAATCTCCCATCCACTCATCAAGATTCCTCTTGAAGAGAGTCAATGAGGGACTCTTTGGCTAACCTGGACTGGGAGTTTACTCAAGAGTGGAGGGAGCTTCTGGGTTATGGATCAATCACTACAGCATGTCCTATTTATGTCAGTGCTGAGGTACAGGTCTCTCATGTGCATAGCTCACTGGCATTCATATTTTACAAGGTGCAGCATGTGCATTGATTCCAGCTTGGACATGGCTTTATACATCAGGTACAGATTGCCTCTGGGCAAGCAGTATGGCACTGTGTGGAGCTGCAGTTTGTTTAATCAGGCAACACATGGCATCTGTTAGAGCCCTTTGATCCTCCTGGTGAGGTACTTTTGGGGTCTTTCCAGTTGCTGGAGGTGTCTGCTAAGGTACATCCCACAAGGGCCATTGTACTCAATTGTGAGCCTGATGAAGGATGACTGAAGAGGTACGATGACCTCCCCTGATCTAGATGTGAATACCTTCATGATTAGGTGGGTATATGAAATGTTTCTCTAGCCACTACAGCCACATAGTTGTCAAATGCAAGATTTCTATCAACTTGTGTCCCCAGGTCTCTTATTACTTCTAAAGTACTTAATGGGTTAACACCTATGTGGTAATTGGTGGGCATTTACTGTTTTTCCAAAGGGGATGACTATACACTTTTCTGCATTTAGCTTGATGACATGGCTCTGGCACCAGTTGTCTGTTTCTATGAGGCCCTTTAGTAGGATGCTTGTGTCAGCTGGAGGGTCAGATATGGTGCCCAGTTTGTAGTCATCTGCATACTTGTTCAGACACAGTCCTTCCATGTTGGCCTGTACCTCTGGGAAATATATACCAAACAAGGGAGGTCCCAGGACCGAACCTTGTGGGATGCCAGTTGTAGCTGGTTTGTAGTCTGACATGGCTGCAGCATTTCTGACCATGTCAGTTCTGTCCTTGAGCTGGTTTGCAACCCATCTACTTGAATAGGGGTTTATATTTCAGCTGGTGAGCTTATCTATAATGAACAAGTGGGGTATTGTATGGAAGGCTTTTGCAAGGTCCAGATAGGCTGTGTGGACCACTTTCTCCTCATCAATGGCCTTGGTGACTCTTTCAAATGACTCAACCAGGTTTAAGGGGCAGGATCTGCCCTTAAGAAAGCCACACTGGGTAGGGTCCAGTGTCTATAGGTCCCCAATATCTTTATTTCTGAGGTCCATGATGATCCTTTCCATAGCTTTGCAGACCAAGCTAGTCATGATTCTGGGGTGATAGTTTGCAGTATCCATTCAGGCACCACCTTTGTGGAGAGGGACCACTGTTGCTGTACACTGCTCTTTGGGTACATATCCTGTGGTAAGGCTGAGATTGAGCAGTAGTTTTATTTGGTGTTCAATTCTTCTTGGAGTTCATGTTGGACGCAGCCCAGGACACCATCTGGTACCATTGATGCTGTGTGTTTTGCTTTGGAGATGCTGGCTGTTACCTGAGCATCTGCAATTTCAGGGGGCCAGCACTCTGCTGGGATAGATATTTGGCCTTTTGGTGGGGGGGGGGGGGATTTTGCACTGAACCTGTCAGGTTGGATGTTGGCAATGTGTGTGGGTTTGGTGTATTGTTTGTCATTTTGGACTAATTCTGAGCATATATATGAATTCCCACCCAGGTTCCTACCATCAGTTAAGAAAGCCTTGTGATTATCCTTAGTGTCCTGTACAATTTGTATCTTGTAGCTGGCCTTAGAGGATTTTATGTGTGGCTATAGTTTTTTGCCGTAATACTGATCAGAGATTACTTCCCTTTTTGGGTTTTGCTCTATCATGTAGTAGCTTCCTCCTTCTCTTGCATGGTTTGGTAATGGCTGGGGTCCACCAGGCTGGATGCCTGTGTTTATGGGATTGGGTCTTGGTTTTATTTGGGATTGCATAATCCATACATTCCTGAAGGTGTTCATAGAATGCATTTATAAAGGGTTCTGAGGTCTGGCCCATATTTTCCACAGGCACAAGGGCTTTAATGGATTCCACCTCAGTTTGGAGGAGTGCAAACTTTGCTTTACACATGTTTTTCACTGTGGTTTTCTGCCCAGGGACTGGGGTCAGGATGTGAATATCCAGTGAGATTACTCTATGGTCTGATCTTACCAGTGAGGGATACACTTCTTGTCTTGGGCATAGAGTCCCCATGTTGCTGATTATCACCTCCAGTATGCTTACCCCTCTTGTGGGAGTGGTAAGTTGTTCCTTAGCATTTTGGTTTATGAATTCTAGGAACCTTTGGCCTAGGGTGTTGGAGCTAGAATAATGCTCCCAGTCTATGTTTGAGTATTTTCAGTCGCCCAATATAATGTTGTTTGGAGAGACCTTGATATTTTCATGTGTTCTCAAGTAGGCCAAGTGTGGTTCCTGGAGTTAGGAAGGTGGTCTGTAGCAGGCTAAAAACTGGGAGGCACTTTTAGCCACTGTTACTTGCCCGTGGATAGTCCATGCTGCTTCTTGCTGTGGCACCAACCTGGGGGTGTGGTTATCCTTGACAATTATTGATAGTCACCCTCCTTTTGTAGTTATTTCCATGTTTTGGGGCTGTAAAGCATGGTATGAGGTGTAACCTGGTAGTGTTAGGGTGCTCTTGTGAGCCTTGAACCAGGTTTCTGTTACAGAACAGATATCAACATTCTCCATGCTGAGGAGAGTTTGGATTGCAGGCATCTTGCAGTTTAGACTTCTGGCATTGGGTAGCATTACTTCTAGGTTCTTATCCCTTGTGATACATATGGAGGTGGGTTTGTGTTTTGAGCCTTACCTATTCAGGGCACTATGGGGGTGACAACAGTCTTTGCTAGTATCCAAAAGGCCAGGGGTGATAGGTGCAAGCCATCCCTAGCGGGTGGAGCATCGTGTCTTGCTCAGCATGTCATCCCAGGCTGACAGGCATTGTATCCCCTTTGACTAACAGCAATACTTAAGCCAATTGTTGTAATTGATCATCTTGTCTTCATATTGTGGCATCATGCTTGGTGAGGGTAGGATGTTAGTCAGGGTCATCAAGTTTGCATATACTACATGGTGTTACATTGCTTAACACATGGCAATCATGCCTCAGGTGGTGCTGCAGGGCTGCCTATGTTGAATGCACATACTACACTCCCTGTACATGTTTGAAAGCAGGTTGTATCAACTTAGGCATCCCTTTTACTATATGTGTGAGTCAGAGAGAGGTATCATTTCCAGGGTTCCTACTGAGCCAGTGTATGTGCTATGCGTTGCCTCTTTGCCAAGGCCAAGGCATACTGGGCACGCCTCCTTCTGCCTATTGGGGCAGGCTCAGGTTGTTCCTCCTCCGAGTCACGCTCTGCCTGTGATGGCCTTGGCAATGGTGGGGGGCTGTTTGGCCCAGCCCTATGCTGGTCCTGCTGCAGCTGTGTTCGCAGAATCATATTATGTAGCATAGCACATACCATGACAATTTGGGTAGATGTAGTTGGTGAGTACTGCAAGGCTCCACCAGATGTGTCCAGGCACCGGAACCGTGACTTGAGCAACCCAAACACATGCTCGATTACATTTTGTGTTTGTGCGTGTGCCTCATTATGGCTTTCTTGTTCAGGTGTGTGTGCATTTCTGATGGGTGTCATCAGCCACGGCTCCAGTGCGTAGCCAGCATCCCCCACTAAGTGACCATGTGGGATGTCCCCATTGGCAAATGTCTGGTACAGCTGCGTCAGATGCCAGATATGGGAATCATGGTAGCTTCCAGGGCAGCCAGCACACACATTCATTATTATGCCCTGGGCATCACACATGACCTGGCAGTTGATGGAGGGGAAGCCCTTGTGGTTAATGTAGGCCCTACCCCGCTCACCGTCTGGTGCTTTGATGCGTATATGCGTGCAGTCTATTGCACCCACTACCTCAGGGTATTCTGCTATTTGCTGGAAGAGACGCATATTGCTGGCCAATACCTCATGGGAATTGGGGAAATATACATAATCACCGACATGTGCTGACATGGCATCCAGGAACTGGTGCAGTACCCTGGATGCTGATGCCTGTGATATCCCCATCATATCACCAGTTGGTCTCTGGAAGGTACCTGTTGCTAGTATTCTTAGGCCAACACATACCTTGGTTTCCACTGGGATGGGTTCCCTTCTGTTGGTTCTGTGTTTGAGGCGTGGCCTGCACAGCTCAACAATTTGCTGTAGGAGGTCTCTGTCCACTCTATAGCGCTCCACTATCTCCAGCTCATGTAACCCCTGGTAGGTGACCCTGGGCCTGTACACTCTTCTCCGTCTCCTCACTGTGGGTTGTCCAGCAGCATTTGCATAATCACCACCCTCAGCATGTTGCATATGTCTCCTTATAACAGCTATGGCAGCCCCTAGCATTTTTGGTCTGAGTGAAGCTTTTTCAGTTTTCACTTCTAATAGCTTACTCCAGTGTTGCAGTGTCTCTTGAGAGAAACATACTGCACTGTTGTTTGCAGAGTTTTAAGTGCTGGGCTGGGTTACTGTTCTGCCTGTGTAATTGCCTGCTTCTGATTGTTTTCACCTGCTAGCTCTGCCAGTATTCCCTGCTAGCTTCCTACTATTTCTTCTGCTTCCTTTTTTCCTTTCTGTTTCCTCAGGGGGGAGCGACGCGCATACAAGCGCAAACACGCTCACAGCGGCTAACATGCGCGCACACATGCTGAGACAAACTAGAATCTGCTTATTCGAGTTAAAACGCACACACACCAGCGCAAACAAGCTTACAGGTCTTTAAACAGGCTCCTATATGCTTACTTCGGCTTAAACGCGTGCACTCACACTTACACGCGCGCACTCTAACTTACTCGTGCCTCCCAGCGCGCATACGCTCGCATGCACGCCCAGCAAGAAACTTTGGTGTTATCCATAGTGTACACCTTCCATTTCTTGGCTTTCCCATACCTACTTGTTGACACACCTCTTTCCATGATGTGTGACTGACATCTTTCACATGCCACTGTGCTCCAATGAGCTTCATTTCTTTCATACATACTCCCCTGTGATGTCACCTATCTCCTACTCTGTTACTCCCCCTTATCCTACTCCTACACTCCAGGGAATGTGCTCATTTGCTATGTGACAGTGTGATTCACTATCCTAACACTCATTTACATAGGACTGCCTACTAATGCTTAGTTACATGTCTTACACTGAGCTTCCCCCCTTAGCAACCCCTACTCGGTGGCCATGTTGTTTTCAGCCTGCTATTCCCTTACATTGTAAATTCATGCTTTGCATAAAACCCACGTTTGTGGGTTTTAAATTTTTATTTTTCTGTTTTTTACAACGCAGCCCGTTTGCGCGGTGCTGCACTACGTTTAAACATCGGAAAAACTTTTTATTTTATTTTTGCATGGGGGTACGTTGCCAGTGGCCACATATTTGGCCATTGGCATGCTTTCTGGAACATATGCAACCTTTATTTGGAGCTGACAAGGATCCATTGTGTTATTTGCAGAACGGTACTCAGTTGTCATCTGAGTACATTTCTGTAGATAACACGGCTCTTACACGGACAGGTTTCTGCTTCCTGGATCGCAAAATTACCTCATTTGCATGCCTTTCGGCTGCAAGTGAAGTAATTAGCATATCCACGCCCTATCCGTGTAAGAGCCATTTTAGGAGCTCTCTTACACTCCCCTACAGGCTGTTCGTGGATCGCTCGTTGAACATGATGGCTGCATGGAGCCTTACACTACTCTTTGACTCTGTGCAAGCCATTGTGAATCCTGCCCATTATCATATGTGTTTTAGTTGTAATTAATCATATAAGTTCTGCTAATTAACATTTGAGTTGGTTACAAACCTGTAATCATTTTACACTAATCTTTTGAAATGACAGTTGCTAAAACATAGCTACTGTAACCTTATCGAAAATGTTATCAGAGGACGCTGTCACATTCACTTATTTAGCAAAATCAGTTTTAAACTACATTTTTGTTTTGCTTTTATAAACTATTAGCACATTATATTATGTAGGACTTCATTGTTAATAGTGTTCACCAACTAGCACCTGTGGACCTCAATCGGTGTGAATGCACGAGATCTCACAATACACATAGGTAAAACACCATAAATAATAGTCTTTGCAAGACAATAGGCTGCTTTAATTTTGAAAGTAAGAAGCAGTAATTTGAAACCCTAACCCTATGGTTAGACGATTAAAACGTTTTCAAAAATGAATTGTTAAGAAGAAAGAGATATTTGCAGTGTGCTGTATTGTATACTTACTCTATGCCTTTCACTGAACTGCAGTTTGAAAAGGGCCTGTCAACCCAGCACCATTGTCCTTCTACTTCAATATCCGTCAAGCCAATCCAGTATGAGGATTGATTTACTGTATATTGTTCGAGAAAATCCTGTAATGGAAATAAAAAAAAGAAAGTTGTTAAAAATTGATAGCAGTGCGCTGCGATTCATTCGTGCATCATATCACATGACTTCATTATTAAATGGTAGTACGGGCTGTGTTCATGGGGCTTTGCAATGCTAAAACTAAGGGGGCTCACCATATAAAATGGCCAAAAGCTAATTATGGATGTACTAGACAACAGTCTGTGTATGCATACTGAGAGTAAAGCCACACAGAAAGAAAAGACTCTCGACAGATAATTCAAAGGTATATCAGGATATTGGAGGGACATCACTACCAAGGCACACACAGACAGCATGAATATCATCAAAATAAAGCCATGCTTTTGTACTTAAGGCAGTATACATGACTCCAAGCAATGCTAAGGCTGCCACTTCTAGCTACACTACACTACAGGAACAGCAATATGAGTGTGCAAACCACAGTGCTCAAACTGTTCATCACAGAACTGGGGAGAAAAAGGGGTAGAGAGGAAGGGAGCAAAGAACAAGTACCATGCAACTGCACAGAAGGGAGGGCTAATATCATAACACCAAGATAGATATAGGGGTAGGTGGGACTGCTGGTATGCTTTGCTAACAGATGAAACCAGATGGAAGCAACTCCAGGCATTGCACACCAGGATGGTGTCATGGGTCATTTGCCAATGGCCTGGTGACCAGTTCCCACTGATCAATTAACTCAATATGATGCTGCAGAATGTGCTCCATAGTTCCAATATGGATATTCAGCTGGTGGTGTATCTCAACAGCCCCCCAGCTTGTACACACTCTGTAATGTCACAACAAGTGAAACCCTTTGTCCAACTTCAAAAGACAAGTTTTCACCACCCCTTCTCCTCAGAGACCTATAAGCATGATATCAGTGTACCCTCCCATGTCACCTCCAAGAGATGAGCCTTTGCCCTGTCCTGACTGACTGACACAGGGGGTTGTGGGGTGCCAGCAGCAGTCACACTGGCTGACAGAGACTGAGGTGAATGTGACAGAAGTACCTCTTCTGCCTCAGATGGATGCATAATTAACCTAAACAACTGCAATGTGTAAGTGCACACCTGGCACCAACTTCACTATGTCTGTAGGTGATGCATATTATTCACCATACCATTACAGTATGACATATACAGGTATATTAATTTGTGGCTCTGAAGTCTAACATTGCCAGCCCTGGAGCCAATAGCATCTGCCAACATATGTTTATAATATAATTTTACTTTATTTTATTTCTTAACTGGGGTATGATACTGATAGAGATGAACATTCTGAGGCTCAACCAAGGGTATGTAGCTCACCAAAATATGATAGTAAAATCAAAATATAAGCAAACATTTAAATTGGATACACTGTTAAGAATACAATTTCAGCATGCATTAAGCTAAATAAACAGAAATGCAGTTTCAGCAGCTATTAAGATAAATTCGATAATAGTTTGGAAGCAGGGATGAGCAGGTAACAACAGAAGGCATGCAGACAGTTGGCTGTGAAACTAGTTAATACGTCGTTATTAACAAAACCTTACTAAACCCACAGGTAATTAAGAAGCTGAAGATGAATAGGGGAGCCTGAAGTATTGCTACTGGTATACCTAACATGGCTGCTGTAGTATACCTAACATGGCTGCTGTCCTCTAATTTGTAAATCATGGCATTCAACCTAAGTGAGTATAAATAAATAATGCTGTCATTGTATATGCCTCTGAATCACTCTTTATGTTTCTTTCCAAAATTTATATATTCTGTGCTGCTCATTTGTCTGGGAACTCTTATTTACATTCTATTATGTACTCATTTGCATGCACTGCACATTGTGCAATTTCCAGCACTGAACTTTCACCCAGACAGTCTTTGAATTGCAAATGCTTAACACATTACTGCTGCGAGCATTAGTTTGCAATCTGCATTGTTCAAACCATCTATGAATCCCAGCATTATTATTTAAGGACAGGGATTGGCTGTGGTGGTGCAGCAGTTGGCATTGTCACCTCACAGCAAGAGGCTCTTCCGTTCGATTCTTGGCTGGAGTGCCTTCTGTGTGGAGTCTGCATGTCCTCCCCATGATAGACTAAAATTTAAAAGACATGCAGGTAGGTGTGTGTGTGTGTGTGTGTGTGTGTGTGTGTGTGTGTGTGTGTGTGTGTGTGTGTGTGTGTGTGTGTGCCTTCTCTGAAGGTTGGGCACCGGGCTGGCAACTTGACACTGTAAAAATCACTGCCAATCATAAGTGGACTGGAGATCCACTGTGGTGACCCATTACTGGGAAAAGCTGAAAGACTTTAGTTAGGGACGGGCAAAGGGGGCAGGATGCAAAGTGGTAGGGGTCTTGGTTTTTATTGCATTTGCAGTCTAAACTGAACTTTTCTGGGGTATACAAATGTAGCAGCTTCTTGTAAACAATAAAGTTTTTTTTCCCCCTCAGGCAAGAGTGAAGAGCTTTTTTTCCCTAGAAGACTACTAGTTTGGGTGATGGCAATGGGTGCAAAAACAACTAGCTGCACCTCTAATTAAGGAGCACCACTGTTTACTTCTGGAAGCTCTGTTATATATTTTAGACCAGAAGAAAATATTTTTCATGCAAAGGCAGCATGAAGTAATATTTTCTTGTTTTAGTAGTAAGACAACCAGTTTCTTTACTGAATGAAATATATTACATAAGCTGGATGTAAACTTTAGCATTTTGTCCACCTTAATAATGTGTGCTTACCCTAACCCTATATCTTATCACAGAAAAACCTTTTCCATGATATTATCACTGCACAAGACAGTGAGACACACCTATACACAGCAATAGACATGCAGAATACTAAATCTATCCCCTTACTCTGACCAGTAAACACGTGCACTAACACCACTGATCATAATTAATCTAATACATTTTAAATAAATCTCCCTTATAATTAGTGTTGTATGTACATGTACTCAGTGTAGGCTAGAATTAGATGAAATGTGCATTATATCACTTTTCAATTATATATATATATATATATATATATATATATATATATATATATATATATATGTGTGTGTGTGTGTGTATACATACACACACATGCATATATATGGGTCTACTTCACAACATTGAAATTTCATAACGTTGAATTTCATAACATTGAGACCATAACATCAAAAATTCAAAACACTGAAAACCCAAAACTTTGAAAACTCAGAACATTGAAAGTGTGCTTCATAACACTGAAAACTACATTTCACAAGTAAATAAGATCTCCTCTACCTACAACAACACCTAAATAACAAACACGCTCTACTTTCAAGCCCCCCATGCATCCCCTTGTGGGGGTCTCTGCCCCCCACACCCCCCCATAAATTAAATATACTGACTTCAAGATCACACTACAGTGGAAAAAAGTTAATTTCCAAACTTCACTGTATGGTGATTGCAGAAAGTGTGTTTGTTAGTTAGGTGTTGTTATAGGTGGGCAGGATGTTATTTACATATGCATTATAGTTTTCAGTGTTATGAAGCACACTTTCAATGTTCTGAGTTTTCAGTGTTTTGGGTTTTCAGTGTTTTGGGATTTAGATATTTTGGTCTCAATGTTATGAAATTCAATGTTATGAAATTTCAATGTTATGAAGTAGACCCATACATATATATATATATATATATATATATATATATATATATAGATAGATATAAATGCACTTAAATATACACACACATACTTTTATCATAGGTTCATAGGTTCATAGGTAGATACTAGGCTATCTGCCCTAGGGCATTTATAAGCCTAGCCAGAGTGTATTTGGCTTCCGCCTCCCTATTAGATTAGCCTACTGTGCCTCTGTAAAGTAGGTCACAGAAGGTACCCTTTAAGATTAGTTTACTGTGCCTCTGTCTAGCAGGGACACAGAAGAGATCCCAGGGGTGAATTTGCGATTTCCCATCCACGCGTCCAGATTTCGCTTGAAGAGGGTCAGCGAGGGGCTATGTCTAACATGAATTGGGATTCTATTCCAGAGTGAGGGGAGCCTCTGGGAAATTAATCTGTCCCTCCAGCACGTCCTATTTATTTTTGTGCTGAGGTTTAAGTCCCTGTAGCATGTAGCTCTAAGGGACTTGGATTTTTTGAGGTGGAGCATGTCCATTAATTCTGGGTTTGACATGGCTTTGTACGTCAGGCATAGATCGCCTCTGAGTAGGTGGTAAGCAACTGAGTAGAGCTGGAGTTTCTTTAGTTGAGCTGCATAGGACATCTGTTTATAGCCCATAATCCTCTTGTTGAGGTACTTTTGGGGTCTCTCCAGTTGCTGCAGGTGTTGGGTAAGGTACATCCCAAAAGGGGCATTGTATTCAATTATGGGCTTGATGAGTGATGAGTAGAGGGGCACAATGACCTCTCTTGATCTAGATGCGAACCCTTTCATGATAAGGTGGTCTATATAGAAGGTCTTTCTAACCACTTTGGCAACGTGATCATCAAAGGAGAGATTACTATTTACGTTGGTCCCCAAATCTCTAATTACTTATTCCGTACTTAATGGATTACCACATATGTGGTAATTTGTGGGCACCTTGTTTTTCCCAAAGGGGATGACTATGCACTTTTTAGCATTTAGCTTGAGGCCGTGGCTCTGGCACCAAACATCCGTCTCTGTGAGACCCTTTTGGAGGATGCTTGCGTCAGCTGGAGAGTCGATTATGGCACCCAGTTTGCAGTCATCTGCGAACTTTGTCAGCCATAATCCCCCTGTGTTAGCCTGAACCTCAGAGAAGTATATACCGAACAAGAGAGGTCCCAGAACTGAGCCCTGTGGGACGCCACCTGTAACTGGTTTGGATTCGGACATGGAACCTGTGATGCTGACCATGTGGGTTCTATCCCTGAACCAGTTTGCAACCCATCTTGTGATATAGGGGTTGATATTTAAGCTGGTAAGCTTATTTGTGATGCCCGAGTGGGGTATTGTGTCGAAGGCTTTTGCGAGGTCCAGGTAGGCTGTGTGGACTACCTTGCACTCATCTATGGCTTTGGTAACTGTTTCAAAGAAATCAACTAGGTTTAAGAGGCAAGATCTGCCCTTAACAAAGCCAAATTGGGTAGGGTCCAGTGTCTGGAGGCTCCCAATGTCTTTGTTTATGAGTTCCATGATAATACGCTCCATAGCTATACAGACCAGACTAGTCAGGCTTATGGGGCGATAGTTACCAGGGTCCGTTTTGGCACCACCTTTGTGGAGTGGGACCACTGTAGCTGTACGCCATTCTTTGGGTACATATCCTGTAGTAAGGCTAAGTTTGAACAGTGACTTAATGTGAGAGTTCAGTTCTTCTTGGAGCTCATGTAAGACACAGCCTGGGACACCGTCTGGTCCCATAGATGCTGTGTTTTTTGCTTTGAAGAGAGCAGCTTTCACCTGTGCATCTGTGATGTCAAGGAGGTTACATTCAGTTGGGATAGGCATTTGCTCCTTTGGGAGGGAAGGCGGAGAGAAGTTTGCGCTGAATCTGTCTGCCAGGATGTTGGCTTTGTCTGTAGGTTTGGTATATTTTGTACTATTATGCAACAATTCAGAGCATATCTGGGAGTTTCCGCCCATATTCCTGACATAACTAAAGAAGGCCTTGTGATTATCTTTAGTGTCTAGGGCAATTTCTCTTTCAAAACTGGCCTTTGATGATTTTATGAGGGATCAAAGTTTCTTGCTAATACTGATCAGAGATGCCTTCCCTTTTTGGGATTTTGCTCTGTCATGTAGTAGTTTCCCCCTTCTGTTGTATAGCTTATTTATGGCTGGGGTCCACCAGACAGGTCTCCTGTTTTTGGAGGAGTGAGTCTTGGTTTTATTTGGGATAGCACAATCCATGCATTCCTGCAGGTGCTCATAGAATGCATTTGTAAAGGATTCTGCGGATTGGGCTGTATTATCCTCTGGCCCAGGGGCTTTGAAGGATTCCACCTCAGTCTTGAGAAGTGCAAAGTTGGCTTTTGAGAAATTCTTTACAGTGATTTCCTTGGCTGGGGGTGGGGACGGGATATGGATGTCCAGGGAAATTTGTTTATGGTCTGATCTTACCAATGAAGGGTTTACCTCTGGTGTGGAACATAGAGTCCCCATGTTGGTGATGACCAGGTCCAATATGTTGTTCCCTCTTTTGGGAGTTGTTCCATCGCGTTAGAGTTTATAAATTCAAGGAAGCATTGGGCGAGGGTGTTTGGGCTTGAGTAGTTTTCCCAGTCAATGTTTGGGTAGTTGAAGTCACCCAATAACATAGTGTTTGGAGAGACCTTCATGTTCTCCAGTGTTCTCAGGAATGCCAAGTGGGGTTCCTGTAATAGAGAGGGTGTTCAGTAGCAGGCTACAAACTGAAAGGCAGTTTTGTCCACTGTTAGTTGCACATGGATGGTTTCCGATGCTTCGTGCAGTGCCACTAACCTGGAGGTGTAGGTATCTTTGATGAATATAGATACTCCCCCTCCTTTTGTGCTTTGGTCCGAGTTTTGGGGCCGAAATGCATGGTATGAGTTATAACCTGGTAGTGCTGGGGTGCTCTCAGGAGCCTTGAACCAGGTTTCTGTTTCTGCACAGACATCGATTTTCTCCATACTGAGGAGAGCCTCGAGTGTGTGCATCTTGAGGTTTAGACTTCTGGCATTGAGTAGCATTACCTTTAGTTTTTTTATCCTTGGGTTGTCTATGGAGGTGGGTTTGTCCTTTGAGCCTTGCCTAAAAAAGGCACTATGGGGGTGGCAAGAGCCTTGGCCAGTATACGAAAGCCTAAGAGTGACAGGTGCAAACCGTCCCTAGCAAAGCAACGTGGCTTGTCGAGCATGTCATCCCAGGCTGACAGACACTGGATTCCCTTTGAATGACACCAATACTTTAGCCAATTGTTGAAACTGATCATTTTGTCTTTATACTGTGGCATCATTCTTGGTGAGGGCAAGATGCTACTCAAGGTCAGGGTCATACCAGCCTGGGCTACATGATCAGAGAGCTCCTCAGTGTCTCTTTTCATGTAGTCCAGGGAGATGCATCTCAGGTCATTCACACCAGCATGGACAATGACGGAGTCATACTTGTACTTGCTTTGGAGTGACTTGAGTGCTTACATTATGTGGTGGATCCTGGAACCCGACAGGCAGCTTACAATGACCTTCTCCTTGCTCAGTCTGGTGAGCGGGACGTCAGTGTGCCGGACAATAGAGTCCCCTATAACAAGTGTATTTGGTGTGTTGTTTGGCCTTAAGGGCTGTGACTGTGAGGCACACTGATTTTGTGAGATATGTGATTTGTGGGTATTGTTGAGGGGTGGCTGTTGCTTGGATACCTGCTTAGGAGGTCTTTGCTGTTTAGGCAGATTTTTATTTAGAGCCTCCAGCCTATTGTAATCACTTATTCCAAACAATAATTTCACTAAGTTAAGCCCTTCACCCTCAGCATTGTTAACTAAGATGTAGCCTTGGCTTCCTAAACTAGCACTGTCACTTTGATGGTTTACTATTAAAATCCAGAAATGCACTCATGTTGCTAAAATATAATGTTGAATATGAAAACTATTTAATGTCACAGTTTTGAACTACATTAATACCTATGGTTTGGTATTCAATGTTATGAAAATCCAATAAAAAACAAAGAGTAAAAACACTCCAAAGGTAGCCCAGTGGTGTAATAACAGTACAAAGCAAACGTATAAAGCATAAGCCACCATTTTATGAGGATACAGTACTCTGTTTATTACAAAAATAATAAAGAATAAAAACGGTAAGACCTTTCCCGACAAATATCACTTTTTCAGACCACTAAAAAGATATCCACACAGCATTCTTAAATACATAAAGCAATAGAACATCATCCAATGAAAATCTAAACACAAATAAAATACAATTAAATAATTAAGAAGTCAATTGCTTTTTGCAGTGACACTCTTGGGCTTGCCTTGGTGGATTTTTTAGTTTTGAGTTTGTGGTTTCCACCTATTCATGTTTGGGATGATTTGTATTATACATCAATTAAAATCTTTCCAGTCATTATCAGTCAAGTATTACATAGCTCATTCAAATCCTACCTTCTTTCAAACCTCATTCCTGCTCTGCATATATTGTTTGAACGAGTCCTATTTCTTTATGCAGTTTGTTCCTACCCTTTTCTAAGCATACCAATTCCAGTTGTTTTATCTCTGTTACTTTATGCAATACTTCTAGTAAAGTTGGTTTAGACTTTGATTTCTATTTTCTAGTAATTGCTTTTTTGGCAGCCACCATTATTAGACACAGCAAGGCCTTACCATGTCTAGGCAATTCCATTTCTGTATCATAGCTCAAAAGAGTAATTTCCTTAGTTACACCAATTTTCTCACCCAGTATCTCTGACAGAGCAGAATGCAGGGAATCTGTAAAGTCTGCCAACTCATTACACACCTAGAAAATATGTTCCCAATAGTCTATTTCTTCCCCATCACACCTCCAATATTTGCTGTCTACCTAAGGAAAAATTATTTGGAGTCCAATTGGGGTATAGAAATACCTATGTAAACACTTCCAAGCAAAAATCCTAAATCTTCTATACTTTGTTGCATATCTTGAAGATATACATATATCCTGATTGTTTCTTTGTGATTTGCTTATCCAAACTCTATTTGCAGTCCTCTGATTGATTCTTATAACTGTCATGCAATATTCTGAAGGCTCTATTAATTATTCCTTCTTTAACAACAGCTTCTGTTCTAGATTCTACTACTAAGAACTCTACCAGTGCTGGTCTTTCACTTAGGGTCCTCCTATTTCTATCACTTTGCCTATACTCTGATATCAATCCTTGATGGGGAAGGCAATCTCTATCCTACAGTCCAAATACATTTCTTGGCCTCTTCCTATTCTATTACCTTCCCCTCTCCAATTATTTTCACCTAATACCTTGGTTCTGTTACCAGTTTTCTGGAATAAATTGCAGCCTACTCTTGCTTATTGTCTGTATCCCTAATTGCAGTCATTCCTCCTAGCAGAATCTCCTTTCTCCTTTCCATGTTGGCTTAGTTCTTAGAATAATTTCCGCTATTTTATAAATAAAATATTCCAGTGGTCATTGTTATTCAACTTAAGGATCTGCATCTAAAACTACAGTCTATCCTTGTTTCTTGAGTTTGCCCCTGATTCATCATCATCTCTTTCCACTTTGAATAATAATTTCTGCTTGTGCTATGTACAGGAGCCTTATCTGTGTAGCTCTGAAATTCCCCTTCAAATTGTGTAATCACAAACTGCCTTGTTTAATTGGAAGAATCAGTTTATCCCACTTGACTCTTGCTGTCTTCCCCTCTCAGATAAATTCGTTTGGCTCTTTATTCCTATCTACAACTTCTCCTCTCGTTGATAAGAATATGCTTGGCTTCTGTATAAAACTAAAGGGACTAAAACATTTTAATTGCTTGTACCTTGCAATCCATATCCATATAACAGAGCTTCCAATTTCTCAGTTTTTGTATTATCTTTTGTTTAGTCTCTTCCTGCATATCCTTAGGTGTCACACCAGAGTCCTTTTTAATCCATATTCCTAAGTACTTCATTTTATCATGTCCCCATAAATTTGGATATTGCTGAACCAATTAGTGTGTGGGTACATAATTTACAGCTATTGCCTTTGTTTTAGCTTCATTAATTTTGTATCACAAAAAGATTTCAAACTGCCTCAAAATGCTCTACAACACTGAAATGTCCTTTTTATTTATCAGGTATTAAGTAATATCATCTGCAAATAGAGCCAACTTTTCATGACTACCATACCAATTATATCTTTGAATTTCTGAGTCTCGTATTTTCTTTGCAAATTGTTCTAATTATAGTGCAAATAACAAAGGGAAAGAGGACACCCTCTTGCCTGGTTTCCCCCTCCCAAACAGAAGTTATCAGAGAGGAACCCACCCACTTTAATTTTCATGTCCGATCCCTCATATTAACTCCTAATCAACCATACAATTTTATCGGGAAATGTAAATGCTTCCATTGCCCTGCTCATAAACTCCCAGATTAGTCTATCAAATGTTTTCTCTGCATCAAGACTCACCATCAGCAGTGATATTCTCTTACATTCTGCTTCCCTCTGGATCATCAGTGCTCTGTTAATGTTGTGAAACATTTGCCTCCCCTCCACAAAGCCACAATGATCCATGTCTGTTAATTTTGGCATCACCTTTGCCATTCATTTAGCCATCATAGACATAAACACTTTACATTCATGGTTTAGGATTGAAATGGGCCCATATGAAGCCAGATCTAATTGCTCATTACCCTCTTTGGGTATTACAGCCACACTACTTTCTTCCAGGAAGTTGGTGATTCTCCTCCTCTTAAAATACTGTTAAACAAAACCTTCCAGATCTTTATCAGTTTCTCCCTCCTAGCTTCCAAACATCTACAGGAATACCATCTATTCTGTGGACATTCTTGTTGATTATATATATTATATTATTGCTATACATCACCATTTTTATCTCATCTCCTCCTGTCCTAACTATTATTAATTAAGCCTCATTTATCTTTAACCTTGGCATATTTAATTCTTCCATAATCATTTCCATCCACACCTTTTCTTGATTTCCATATGTCTCTGCTTTATGCAGACTCATAAAATTTCCAAAATATTTCTATTATCTCTACAAGATCTCATTATTTTCCTTGTTATAGGCTCCCTAAGCTTGGCAACAACCCTTTCTACTCTCTGTTGCCTGAGTCATTGCTCTAAAAGTTTTTGTGCTCTGGCATTATTGTCATAAAACAGTTGCTTAACAGCAATCTTTCTAAAACACGCATATTATCGAGGTAATCCTTTATTTTCTGCTTAGCATTCTGCAATTGCTCCTCTTCTTGTTCTGTGAGATTCCTCCTATTCTGCAAGACTTTAACATTTGTCAGTCCCTCTAAATAATTCTTGTTGCTTCTTAACCATATCTCTCTTTCTTTAAATCCACCCTATTTTTAAACTCCACTTTAATTTTATCCCACTCACCAGCTATAGTTTCAAAAGAAATTTCTGTCTTCTCTAATAACTCATGAATAATTTCCAATACCAATTCCTTAAATTGCTGTATTTTCAACAGATAGGTGGGAAAGTGCCAGTGTCTCATTTTTATTTCATTACCCTGAGTTTTTTTTTTTATTTTAGTTATTATTGGCACATGATCCAACAGTTATTAGATACATATCAAAACTTTCAATTTAAGTTTTGTATAGCCCCTTGCCCAGTTTTTGTATCTTGGGGGAATAATATGTAAAGTCACTCTGATCTCCTACTAATGAATTCACATGTTCCATGCCAAATATTTTCATAAATTTCTACAAAAATCTACCCAACTTTGTTATATTTTTCCTTCTGGGCCTCCAGACACATCTTCCCTGCTGCAAACTAAAATTCCAGTCCTCACCTATAAGTAATACTCCATGCTGCAAACTGATTATTTTCCCCAGAATTTTCTGAAGCTCCATTATAGCAGTTTTAGGTGGAATATCAATACATGCCAGTATAATCATCTTCTCTTGCCACTAGCTCCTTAGTACTACATATCTATCATTATCTTTTTTATCCTCTTTTATCACTATTGGAGGTCCTCTTGCAAGTAATATAAGTAGTCCTCTTTTCCTTTGTTCCAGGTATTCTGCTGAATAACTGTCCTGGAAACCTTTTTTTATACAATTCACATGTTCAGTTATTTCCAAATTTGTCTCCTGTAGCATATCTATTTGCATTCTACAATTTAATATAGTTCACCACTCTTTCTTTTCTTGTATACACCTGAGAGACCATAAACATTTAAACATGCTATTGAAAGGCTCATTATGTTAAAAACATTATTATTCCCACCTTTTACTTTACAGCAGTTTTTTTAAGTGTCTAGTTCCAGCTTTTGTGTTATATGCACACACTAATGTTTGTCAGGTTGACCTTTTATACAGTTGTTTCTTTTCATATCCATTTGAGCCTATGTCACATCTTACAAAACTTTTTGTTTTACTGAAAGCACCCAAACAAAAAAATACACCACAAAAACCTATTAACTTAATATTAACACACAACTGTGTCCATCTTGAAATATTTTATAAGTTTTACCTTCTTAATAGCAACAATTGTCACAAGCTGGCAGCCACACTCACACGCTTGGGCGAACCTAAAAGGAAGGTAATCCATGCTAAGATGCTAGGTACAGCTTGTGATTCTACTAAGTGCTGTCTGCTTTTGTCTTATCTTTATTGCTCTCCCAGAATGAGAAAATACATGAATCTTTCAAAAAACAGTATCTCCTAGCCACTAAAGGAAAGCTATTAAAAGAAAGAAATATTCTGTTTTTATTGCTTTTTATCAGACATGAGAACTGGATACAAGGTTTATTCTACAAGTATGTATTCATTTATTTGTAGAGGAGAGCTTTATTATATTATTTTTTTTTATTTATTTGCCCTCTCTTAAAACTTGTCATTAGATAAAGCCAAGAGCTTAATTTAAGTCATTACCCTGTAAAAGAATGAGAAAAAGCACATATATTGGATCTTGCATCGTGTTCTTTTGAACATACTTTTTTGTTGTTACATTGCAGTGTCTACATTTCTGAAAATTGAACAAGGAGAGAGAGAGAGAGAAAAGAAGGAAAAAAAACAGGGGCACATGTTTACTTTAGTATCTCCATTACACTTGAAAATAACTGAGAAAAATTTACTTTATACCATGCAGATGGCATGCACTATAGAAATATTACAGTTGAGAACAAAAGTCTGTTTTACTTCCAATTATTTATTTTCTTCCTATTCCCCTCTACTAAGCGATCCACCAAACATTAATGACATGAAGCAGGGCATATGCTTTGGAGTACTCTACAAGTTTAACAAAGTCTAATATTTCCAGGTTTTCTTATTCTGTCATGTTTCACAAATATAATTAATGCTTTATACTCCCTCATTTATTTGTCAATTTCCAAGTCACTGGTTTTATTACTGTTTATCTCCATCTCTCAAATCCAGTGTCTGCTTTTTCCCCCCACTTATTCAGTTCTTCTAGTCAACTCTTGTGCTTTTTTCTGTCTCTCAAACATTTTCTGTTGGCACAGTGGAAAACATTTCACTGGCACAGTCTCTCTGTGGTTATTATTGCCAGAAGAACAAGAAGCATAATCTTCTTTTTCAAAGCTCAGTTTTTATTGGACAGATTTTTGTATTTCTTCCATAGCATGCTCTGCATCAAAAAATGATTTTGTCCTTCCAGAAAAAAATATTCTGAAATGCACTCCTGTTTTGCTTGGTGTACAAGGAGTAATCTTTTTTCACAAATACTCTACTGTCTCCCTCTTTAGTATTTTGCCCTTCTGTCACAGTTTTGTCAGAATCAATTCCTTCTGTTGGGAGGATTACTTGTTTACTATTAAATGTCTAGGATGCTTTCTCATGGCCAGATTTAGAGCATACACATGATGTGCACTTTCAATTAACAACTCCTGCTGTGGAATACCAGTCCAGTTGCTTATTTGTGCTTTTATAAAGTTAATGCAGTATGCTCCTTCCAGCTTGTCTGGTACAGCAAAAAATCCTCTCATTCTATTATTTTTTGAAACATCATCTTGAGCAATCTCATATTCAGCCAGTTTTTCTTCATTTTGACCTCCAGTATTTGTATTTTTATCACCTCATCTGAATAGCTATTTAAAGTTTCTTTCATTTTATCTGACCTTTTGTTATTTGAGTTGATATACTCCATCTGTTTCATTTATTTTAATCAGCTCTGAGTACATTTCACTTATTTTTTCCTAATATGGAAGTCTTATCTTGCATCAATGCTGGCGCTCACACTGCTTTTTATTGAACAGCTCCAGAATTCTTCACATTCTGTGGTTTTTCCTTAATGTTTTTGGCTGATTTTCTTTCAGGATCTTTGAATTTCTTTTTTTGTTGGTGCCCAGGCAGTGCACTTACTAGTCAGTTACTGAAATTTCCCCAAAAATTAGTTCACTGGCTCTCTCTTCTGAATTTCTGTTTTCACACTGGGAGAGCAGCAATGAAGCTGTTACTCAATGTGCAGCCATCATGGAAGTTCCACACAGGATGCCAGCATTGTACGTACCAGACACCAGCTTTATTAAATCAATTATGCCTTCTTAATATATACTGTCTATTCAGTACCACTCACCTGTTGGACTATAGTGGTAAACACAATAAGATACAGATAACCAAAGGAATTGTGCATCTACATTTCCCACCAGGAGCCATGAAAGCTTGGACAAATTATCATTCCAATTGCAAGGAGACTTTGCTAAAAATAAAATCAGCATCAGTCAAGCATTCTGAAGACATTGCAACGTCAGCATCTTAAACCAATTTCCTGATATATACTGCTTCTCTCATGCTGTTTCCTATCAAAGACTCATACACCACATTTACCAAACTGGAGTGGGTCATTCAAAAATAAAAGCTAAAAGTTGTTAATTCACTAATAATTTAAGGCTGGCTATGCTTTCCACATTTAGCATAGAATTACTTACAAGAACTGCTGTCAGCTTATAAAAGGATTTGTGTTAGAAGAAGCCCACAGAACCCTACAGAAACTGTAAAAATAAACGCTAAACCAAGGCACATAATTTTTTGGCTGCTATCCTATCCTGCCAAAGAGGCTAGCCTGTGAATAGCAGGTGAGAGCAAATGTTTTGAGATGGGATTTGTTACATGACTTTGCTCCTGTATACTTCCACCTTTCGTCCTTTCTATGCCAATCTTCTGAAGTACTTTCAAGAAATGTAGCACAGAACTGGCCTCATGCAGGACTACTGGTATAGCTTCATTTTTCAATTAGGACCTGGTTCTGGATTGACTCTGCAGTGGGCTACCTTGTTGGACTCTTTGAAAATACTAGGTGTCCTGGGGATTTAATAAACTCAGTGTAGGCTTAGCACAAAGCCTACATGGAGTTTATGTATTTGCCTGGTGAGCAGCAGTACTAATTACATATGCATGCCTTATACCACATCTAAATGTAAACAAGTGCAGTTCCATGGGTAGCAACAGTATTGACAGATAGGAAACTGTGTATAGCAACACAGACAGCAGCAGTCACATACACCTGTTTACCTATCGACAAACTAGATCTGTGGGATTGCACGGAAAGCCACAGTGACTACCAGGTTGATTAATAAAGCTATGCATATAGTTCCAGGACATTACATGAAAGTGTATGCAGTGGAGAGTATTGTGGAAACCTATGTCAGGCATACTGAATAAAAGCTGTGTAAATGATCAGTAAGGGTACATAGACTGCATAATAAATAAACAGTTTGGGAAGTGTGTGTATTGAAAAGGGACACAGAGATGAACTGTAGGAATGAACACAAGACGCAGACAGCTGAATCAAGGTAATGTACAGTACATGAGGGCATGTCAATGAAGACATTTGCAGCATGAACACTAATCACATATTGACATAATACAGTATGGACTGCACAGTTATTGTATATTATGTGACTGTCACAAAAGGTGACATATCAATGGATACTTTGTGATATAAACATCCTGACATGAAAGATGGAAAGGACATATATCAGGAATGGTACATACAATAGGGATTATGTGCATATTGTGATGCTGTACGAAATGAGTTGCCTAAATATGAATGTAATATCAACACAGATCTCAGCCAAGTGGGATAGATAGCATTAGCTAGAAGCATGCACAATCAGGGACAATATCAGAATAATACCACCAGTACTCACGTCATCAACATAACATATGTGATTGTGAGTGATAAAAGATGGTTTTGCAAGAACAGACTTGTAAATCTATTATGATTTATCAGCAATCTCTAAGGGGAATCAAGCACACCTCTCTCAAACTGTAACATCTGCAGGTGGTACTTGGAAGGACACTGTTACTACTGTATTTGAGATAACAAGCAATCCTGGCGTGTTAATAGATGTGCATACCCCTTGTTCATCTCCTAAGGGTGCATTGCCCATATTGTAATTATCTTGTATAGTTGCATTCATAATGGAACTAACACCCCCATGGGTTTCCTTCATCTACCATGTCCCCATGGCTGTGTCATCAATCCTTTGTGTGTGTTGATACTGTATGCATTATACCAATACCACACATGGATTCAATAACTGTCCATAATTTACAATCCTCCAAAAAAACTGGTTGGATAAAAGCTGTGTAAGTCAGTTTTGGTGTCTAACACTTAAATAATGGACTGGAAAGGGCCTGAGGTATGGACCTGGTCACTGGACTCTTGATAGAGGTGACTTCAGACACTGCAACATATTTATCATGTATGTGTTCCAGTTGTCTATCCACTTGGAGACATAGGTGTTTATGGCCATTTGTGATAGTGTCTTTGTAGTACCTGACTGTTGATTTGTATAAAAAACCTTGGCCGCATCAAGTTACACATGATGAGAGTGTTGTCATCAAGCATGTCTTTGGTAACCTTATTGAAGACAGTGCAAATGATGTAGCTGACATGATGTAGCCTGAACAAATCAAACATGTCTATACACAGTCAGGATATTACATGTATCATTTTAGAGAAAGTCCATTATGACTCCTTAGCCTAATCCACAGATGAGAATCAGGATGGGTCTATATCTCCATGCATCAGGTGATGGTTCTCCCAGAGTCAGAAGGATGCATGTTAACTGTACACCTTCTATGGGAGCATGGGATATCTGTAGGCTGTGTTGATCTACAGATCCAACAATATCTGGTAGATCATGTTTTAAGTCCCACTGTAGGTAACCTGTGATGTTGTCAGGGCCCACTGCTTCTGTGTTATTAGCCACAGAGAGCAAAAAGATGTGCTGCCCTCCTGAAAATAAAAATTGAGTAATGTTTGCGTGTATACATCAGCTGATGGCCAGTGGTGACAGGCTCTTGCCATATGAGACAAACTGCCAGCTAGCAGATTGTCTATGCCCTCTGGGTGGGTATGTCTGCTGACATCCAAACAATGATCTGTACTTGGTTGTGTATTCCACTTAACAATTCATATGTATTGGAATAAATCATTTTTGATAACACCTCTATACACCCTTGGTCATTCAATACATTCCATCCACCATTGCTATGCACACAGTTGTTCAACTGTACCAATGTTACGTACTTACATCACTTGCACAACATATGCCTATACGTGTTTCACAGGCAAGCTGTGTTTGAGTGGCCTGATGTCATATTAGGACACATTGGACATCAGTTGTTTGTGGCTTATGCAAAACATTTTGTGACACAAATGCTAATAGTCACACAACGGTGCTGCTGACCACCTCAATAATCCTTGGGTGCAGCAACACAACTGCTCATACAATGAATTCCACAAGATTACAACTGCATCAAAACATGTAATACATTGGTTATGTATATCACAACATACAGTAACAACCATGTGTATGAGACAAGACTTATGGGACCATGTAATCAACATGAATTGATATTGATGTCAGTGACATTTAATGATGGCATATAGACACATACATACCTGTGCCATGCTGCAAGTGTCACTATGATGGTGGAATGGGAACTATGCAAAATGTTGATCTGCTTCACTATAACAACACATGTCCTAATATGCCACCAATATACATAAAAGTGCATCAAACCAAGTTAACAGTTCTCAGCAGGTATATTACTACAGCTGATATAGAACAAGCATGCTCTGCAATGGCATCAATGGTCATAAATACATTAGCTCACATCACAGATTGTAAGACCCTTTTGTAGACATACTGTACATCCATACCTCGATATAACACATTGATGACAGAAACATTGACATGTCAACCATTCATAGGGTCATAGTACATTATAAGACTAATGGCCAGCATCACATGAAATCCTATCCATTATACCATGTAAAAAATCCCTATATCTATATTATGGAAAACAGTAAGCCTTTATTGCATATGTGTATCCTTGTTTGATTGCATTACATTCTGTCACTGTCCATATAGGACATCTGTACCACACCATGACAGAATTAGCAATTACACATGCAGTGGTCTTGAGATGGCTTGTAGATGCTCATTAAAGGACTCTGCTTCATTATGTGTGCATGCATTTTTTTTACATGAGGACATCTTCCACTTCTCTGCAGGAAGGGTGTCATGTGGCTATAAAAGAAGGATGGTGGATGCATGGGGCTATGAGAAAGGTTTTCCAAGTTGTAGTGCAATGAAGAATGATTCCAAAGATCATACAATAGCCATAACATACCACCAACCACACACACACACACACACACACACACACACACACACACACACACACACACACACACACACACTGTCACAGTAGCTACACTACATATGTCTGACTGTAACACTGTCATGCTGCAGAATATGGAGTATGGTAGCATCATTGTATGCTGAGGAGAACAGTTTGGGAGGAGTGCAGGACATGGATGTGGAGCCAAATCCCAGTGTAAAATTGTCTTAGAAGGGATACATGTATGTACAGGCACACAAGTCACCTGGTCTGACATTAGAACCCCCATATGTGTAGGTAAAGTAGTTTGCAAACACATTGATGTTACTGCCACACCACAGGTTTGTCATGAATACTGTTAGATTGCATGCTATACAGGATGGCATCAACATTGTATGCTACAATTAGATGTTCAAAGTAGAATTTTACATAGCTGAGGACTCACATATCATTCTAAAATTGTCAACCTAGTGAGTGTTGACTGCAGGAATAATAGAACCCCTACCTAATTATTTACAAATCACAGTACTTAATGCAAGTGCCACAGCCCAAGTCTAGCTTTTACAGTTACCAGCAATACTTCACAGTTGCTGACATCAGTAGTGTCCGGTGAAAAGAAGATGGCAATAGCAGTGTCTAAAATGCTGGTGTAAAATGCTCTCCCAAATGTCAACCAAGTGAACACATACACATACACACACACACACACACACACACACACACACACACACACACACACACACCATTTAACTGCAGTGAGCATAGATGCATACCTACCTTTATAAAGCACAGTAAATAACACAAGCAACACGGCACAACTCTGGCTTTTATAATGACTGACAACACTTTATAGCTGATGACTTTGGCAGTGTCTGGTGAGAAGAAGATGAGAAGATGATAATAGCAGTGTGCAACATGCTGGTGTAAAATGGTCTCTTGAATGTCAACCAACTGAACAAGCAAACACACACACACCAGTTGACCACGTTAAGAAAAGGACCCCTATCAAACAAAGTACGAGTACCGAACTCAGTATTTAACACAAGCACCACAACACAAGTCTGTCTTTTACATTATCTGACAGCACTTTAGCAGTGTCTGGTGAGAAGATGATGGTAACAGCAGTGTCCAGCATGCTGGTGTAAATGCTCTCTCATATGTCAACCAAGTGAACACACACATGCACACAGACATAGCAACTGATCACAGTAAGAATAGAACATCAACCTACTTATTTACAAAGCATAGTACTTAATACAACCACCAAGGAAAAATGCTGATTTTTACAATACTGCAAGATAATTCATAGTGGATGGCATTACCATTGGATGTTTGAGAGTGGATATTGTGAGGCCTGCATTAAATGGATGTGTAGGAATGTACAACTTTAAAAATATCAGTACTCCATGGGATTGTACTGGTGACCAAAGGATACAGTTATACTCTTCTGACTAGACAGACAGACAGACAGACACACACGCACACACACACATACACACACACACACACACACACACACACACACACACACACACACACACACACACACACACACACACCAGTTGACTGCAGTGAGATTAGAACCCCTACCTAAGTACACCAAGTAGAGAACTCAGCACTCAATGCAAGTACCACAGCACAAGTCTAACTTTTGCAATACTGCGTGACAACTTATACTGGATGACATCAACATTTGATGTTTGAGGGAAGATGCTGGGAGGCCATTATGAAATGAATATGTAGTCATATACAGCTGTCAAAATATCGGTACTCCATGGAATTCTACTGATGATGACAGGATACACAGTTATGATCTTCTGAATAGACAGACAAACACTCAAACCAATTGATAGCAGTGAGATTAGAACCCCTAGTTAACTATGTACAATGACTAGACAACTCAATGCTTAACACAAGTCTGATGTGTACACTGATGCAAGGCAATTTATATTGGATGACATCATCACTGGATGTTTGAAAGAAGATGTCAGGAGGCCTGAATGAAATGGATGTGTAGGCATTTACAACTGTCAGAATATTGGTACTCCATGGGATATGCAGGATACACAGTTATGCACTGCTGACTAAAAAGACAGACAGACAGACACACACACACACACACACACACACACACACACACACACACACACACACACACACACACACACACCAGTAGACTGCAGTGAGATTAGAACGCCTAAGTACACCAACTAGACACCTCAGTACTTAATGCAAGCATCACGGCACAAATCTGGCTTTGCAATGCTGCAAGACAATTTATAGTGGATGACTTCAGCACTGGTGTAACTGCATGTTACCAGATTGATGAGTGTGCAAATTGTACCATTTGCTGCTGTGTTTTCAATGTGCAGGTACACCTTAAAAAGAAAGAATTGCAAACTATATACAAACAGCTCTCCACATTACTACAAGTATTAGAAAAAATCTAAATGATATTGTCAGTATAAAGATGTCCATGGTATATAGTATAGCATTTTTTTGTTTATTTCTGTAGTGTAGTTGACATATTTAGTAATAAGTACTTAGAGACTAAGTTTCAAGTGCATGGGTGCAGGTAACACATGGCTACAGTGTAAATATATGTTCTTTCCTTAAAATGTGCCTTCCCTTTGTTTGTGTTTTTGCATGTTCTTTCATGGAATGAAGACCAAATGGACAGTAAACATAAGTAATACATGCTAATGAGCACTTTCCATACTGTACCACCAAGCAGGAGGACATATGATCAGGTGTGTCATAGGGTCACTGACATGATTTCATCAGCCTCAAGGAGAGCAGCTGCAGTGGCCCATGGTCAGATGGCTACCAGGGGTGTGGGCTGCTACAGAACTACCACTGACAGCAAATGAAGAGTTTCTGTCCACTGTCAGGGATCCAGAGATCTAAGTGGAAAGTGCACAGCATCATGAGAATGTTGTTGGTGCTGCTGTTTCAGGGAGGACAAGTATGTCCCAGGAGGAGCTTCCAATTTTTAAAGATTAGTTTGTATAGTAAAATATTGAAAGCAATAGTTAAGTTGGTTTAATATATATATATATATATATATATATATATATATATATATATATATATATATATATTTGGGGGGAGACCTATTTATAGATTGATATAGTTAACACATTCTGCTTTATTACACACAAGCTTTGGGTGGATGTGCCATCCAAGTTTCAGTTAAATGTATTGTTTATGGACATATAAAGGCAAAAATGTCCTTCGTGTCATTGTTATTGTGATGATAGTGTCCTTATATTTTGCTTAACGTCTTCCAGGAACATATTCCGTAGTACATGTGGAGAATTATGGACATGGTAAGCCAAACATTTTTATTTCAGTAGTGATAAGCAATTGATAAAAATATGCATTTATCCATATGTGTGAGGTGGAAGTCAGGACTATGTGTGTATTGCTGTACCGTCTGTGATAGCGGCACCAGCGTTAGTCTGTTAGCATATATTACATTGCAGTAATGTAGCTATAAGTTTATTCCCTGTATTTGTTGTTTATTATCACAGCTGATTCTGACACTAGAAGTGTAGGACTCTTCCCACCTGATGTCAGAGAATTGGCAGAGTCTGATGATGATGGTGACCAAACACAGTAAGAGTTGGGGGTGCAGAGGTTGAATCTGACACTGGGGGTGGCTTTCAGTCATCCCCTGTAATTACACTGGACATAGCCAGTAGGCCTACATAAACCCATTCCAGTGAGCACTCAGATATTGGACAGTTAGAGGGTGAGACAGTCACAGTATAGTGGTTATTGCGACTCCACTGCCTGCTGACTCTGGCTGTAGCCAAAGTGTGGGTGAGGTGCCATGCTGGAGGGCTGTTAGGGGTGCTTTGATGAGACTTGCTGTCCATCTTCCATCTGATCCTGGTGTTTAGGACAATCATGGAGATGTAGGCTCATTCCAATAGGATCTTGTAGAAAATGCTTAGGCTTGTATATGTGGCACAGGCTAATATGTGTGATTGCTCCACCATGTTGCTGATTCAGTGGATCAGACGAATGACACATTCGAATGGATGGTGTTTGTAATTGAACTTCTGCTAGTTGGGGTATAGCATCCATGTGGACATAGGCTAGCCATACCATCTGATATTAGCCAACATGCCTGCGCTTGATCATGCTCCCATAGTGGCACTACTTCCACTCTTCCCTTAGCGGTTGAGGTGTCCACACCCAGATGTGGCAAGCCATGGGGTCACAGTCCTGGGAATACTCATGAGGAGAGCTAATCCAGCAGACATTAGTCATGTTCAGGTAGCAGCAGTGTATCTGACTGTGGTTATGGACATGCCAGTGTAACTCCTGCCAGAGCCAGGTCTCATAGTCAGGGACAAGAAATATGAACTGCCACCTCTACCATGCACGGCTAACACCTATCTGACATATCAGGATGTAGAGCTAGCACAGAGCTTAGCTGTGTTCTTGCAGACATTCACACAGATTTCACCTGGACTGCCCATACAGACACACACACACATACACATAACAGTTACATAGGTCAGTCTTGAGGCTTACAGCTCATTCTGTCTCAGTGGCCATTTGATACTTTATCCAAATGTCTGCCTGTTTCTCCTACTTACTCACATGCACTCACTAGCTCACTAGCTTTCGGGTCAGCCTAGGCCTCTTGCCTCACCCCCCCTCACCCCCGCACACACAAACACACACACAAAAAACCCTGTGCAAATGATGATAACTGTGCCATATCCTTGCTTTCTATCTTTTGGATTCAGGGATACACAAGTCTTTTGTCTGATGCTCATGGTGCATAGCTATATTACTGAGTATATCCATGTTTGTGATACTGTTTTGCAAACTGTGCTGCTTTCTTACAGGTTTTGGTAATGCGTACATCTTCTGAAGCTAAGTTGAAGCAAGCCTTAAATAAAAGTTGGACAAAGGCCAACAATGGGGAGAGTTTTTAAAAATTGTGGTCTTACAAACTTGGAAACTTGATAGAAAAACAAGTTTTGCATTGCTATTTTTATGTTTTTACTGAGGGAAATGAAGTCTAAAACTGAAATGTCATTAATTTCTGACTTCACTATTTAATGATTTGCCAGTACAAAAGTATGTGGCCAAACTGTGGACATTCAGTGAAAATCTGTACCTTTTAGATGTATGAATCTTTGATACATGAGGTATGTTAGTTGATAAAGGACGCAAGCACTTACATAAATCACTGCTGTCACATCTTTTTTCCTCAAAAAATGTTTTATTAAAGAATATGGATACAACAACATGGTAGTGATAACCATAATAATTAACTTTATATTTTTTTACATATAAAGAAAACATTTCATTAACAACACAAAACAGTAACATTAACTATTTACAAGGTGTCTACATGAATAAGAAAAGGGTCAGTAATGAACTTTGTGTTAATTATTTTCAGTTTATAATTCCTTAATGATTGTTTATTGTTTGTTTGTTTAATAAATTATTTAGTTTGATCCATGAATTAAGTGTAGAAGTTGCTTTAGATGTTCTTCTTTTGATTGCTAATATCTCTAGCTGACAGGTTTTGGCTGCATCAGAAATTCCTTTATTGATGGTGATGAGACGTTCTTCCAATTTGTTGTGACTACTTTTCTTGTAAAAGTCAGAAGACTCCAGAGAAGAGAGTAATCATTATGTTTGATACATGAAGGAATTGGTGCATTAAAAAGAATTAGGGAACTGCTTAACATGAAATTATCAGTGAATAATGCCTGCAGAAAAAATGAACCTCCTTCCAAAATGGTTTAATTATACTACAATCACAATCATATATTGCCAGGGATCCCCTTCAAAACTTCTAAAACCCATAACATCTAATTTCATAACATTGAGACTAGAACATCTAAAACCCATAACATTGAATTTTATAACATCTAAGTATAAATCACATGAAAATAATATCCCCTCCACATATAATGACATATAATGACACCAAACACACTTTTTACTGCATTTCTGCTGGGGGGGCTTGATACAGTGGGGTTAGGAAATTAACTTTTTCCCACTATAGTGCGATCTTGGAGTTGGTATATTTAATTTATGGGGGGTGTGGGGGGTTGATCCCCCCACATGGGCATGCAGGGTGCTTGCGCCCTGTAGAAACATAGTAAAAGGTGTGTTTGGTAGTTTGTTATTGTTATATGTGGAGGGGATGTTAATTTCTTGTGATTTGTAGTGTTAGATGTTATGAAATTCGATGTTATTGGTTTTAGATGTTTTAGGTTTTAGATGTTCTGGTCTCAATGTTATTGAAATTAGATGTTATGGGTTTTAGATGTTTCAAAGTAGACCCATTGCCAGACAGCTTTAATATCTAAACCACACCTCCAGCATTTGAATTTCTTGTTAAACATGACTTCAATTTTGTGTGGAGTAATGAATGATTTATGCAAAAATTTCCTGGAAAATAATTTCCATTTCAAAGACATTGTGGTTTGCGCCAAATATGTGGTGATTATGACTTTCTCATTATTATCTGGATAGCAATTGTTAACAGTTCTAAAATAATCCTAATATTTCTGTTTACAGTCATTGTTTTCAATGTATTAATTTTGTATATTTTAGATAGTAATCCTTTATCTGTGACATCATGATATATCAATAATATTAAAAGATCTATAAATTTAGATATCTCTTCTTTAATTGATGTATGCATCAGATTTGCTTTTTCTCTATGTGTAGTCTACAACTTTGTACATCTAATCACATTTCATTATGTATGTATGTTCAAAATATAATCTACAGTAGTTATTTTTTCTTTGTTCATAAGCTGATTCCAACAGATCAACTGTGTGTCTCTAAAAGCATTCATTATAGGTGTATTAAATGTGTTAATATTATTTTGTGTGTACACTATAGGGAATGCCAAAAATAACCATGTTTTATATCATGGATCTTTGTAAACAAAGTTTCTGAAATTACTCCTTGTTATAAGAATGAATCTTGAATTTATCTCTATATTTTGATGTTCTAATATATAGTCTTTTAGAATCCAAAGACTGCTGTTGTTGATTAACTTGTTATGAATTGTATACTTTGCTTGGTTGCTGTTTAGATACTTTTATGTATATCTTTCCATTTAGCAAAATAGTTCTTATTTGTCCAATAAATAATAGCATTTATAATACTCAAGTTTGAATATAATTCTATGTTATGTAAATCTATTCCCCCATATGACCAAGATCTTAAATGATGATTAAATGCCAGCCTAGGTTTATTGGGATGCCAAAGAAATGTAAGGATTAATACATTAAATTCTTTTACATACTGTTTTAGAGTGGGTAGAGCCAATGACTGCATAACATATAGCATTTTTCGTAAAAATATCATCTTTATTATTAAATATCTTTCCTCCATCGTAAATACAAATTTATTCCAAATGCTTATTAGAGTTTTAATTTTATTTAAACAAGAGGTGTAATTTATATTAATGATATCGTTAATGATATTGTTTATATTTTTACTTATAATTCTGAGATAGCTTATTTTATTATATTTGTCTATATATTTAGAAAAGTTTTTTGGTATGTCAGAAATATTAGTGTTTATACATAAGATTTTTGTTTTATCTTCATTAAATGAAAGGCCCGATTTAGATTGAAATTTGAAATTTTTTGATAATTGTAAATAGGCAATTAAGCGAGTTCTTATTATCTTTCAAGGTTATTGAAATGCTGTTGGCAAATAGAAGTAATTCTGAATTTATTTTATGGTCAAACTGTATACCTACTATTTCTTTGTTTGATCTAATATAATTTGCTAATGGTTCCATAACCAGTATGAATAACAAAGGGGACAGTGGGCAACCTTGTTTTGTTCCTTTAGTTATCTGAATTGATTTTGATACATAGGATCCTATTTTTATATAGGCCAATGAATTAACATAAATATTCTTTATGAGTTGTAGAAAATATTTAGAAAAGTTATATTCTTGTAATATTAACAAAAGGTAGTTCCAATTAACTGTGTTAAAAGCACTATTAATATCTAAACTTACTAAGGTTAAATTGTCATTCATATTGTTGGTATAGTCTATTGTAGTTAAAATTCTTTTAATATTATCGTGTTTCTGTTTCTTATAAAACCCATTTAACCATTATGAATTAATCCCAATAAAAATTGTTGAATTCTACCTGCAATTATAGACATAAACATTTTGTAGTCCATGTTTAATAATGAAACTGGTCTGAAGGAAGTACATTTTGTAGGATCCTTCCCTGATTTCAATATTATAAGTGTGTATTTCCAAGATGGCAAGACTTTTTCTAATTTCTTTTACTGTTTAGAAAGTATGCAGTAATATATTTAGTGCATCTTTTGGTAACAGTTTATATAGTTCAGGAATTACACCACCATTTCCTGGAGTTTATTAAGTTTTAATTTACTGATTTGGTTTGTAAGTTCAATCACTGATATGGGTTTATCAATTGTTTTCAATGGATGATTTATCTTAATTTTAGTATATTTCCTAATAAATGCTTTTATTGTTTCGCGTTGGTCCATTAGTGGATTATTTCGGCTAAGTTTAATGAAATGTTTTCTGAATTCATTTAGACTGTCTTCAGTTGTAGTGACTCTTTCCCATTATCTTCACTGTATATGTCTTTGATATGTCTTGTTTTGATAATTATTTTTTTCCTGGTAGCTATTTTATGTAAGTTTTTTGGATTTGTCATATGATTTACCAGTTTTAATTTCTCCATATTTATTTTGGTTTTGTGATTTAAGATTTCCAAATATTTATTTCATAGATCATTTATTTCATTAGTCAGGTTAGCATTGCCTGTTTTTCTAATTTTAGTTTATCGATTTTTGTAGTAGTTCTATTAAATCGTTATTCCATATTTTTTCTTAAAAGAATACCAACTTAAAATTCTTCCATTTAGATAAGATTTAAGAGAGTCATATATATATATATATATATATATATATATATATATATATACATATATATATATATATATATATATATACTTCTGATACATCTGTTGTATTGTTAAATTCTATATAGGGTTTGACTTCTTTGTTAAAGAATTCTTTTTAGTTAGTGATATAAGCTGGGATTCTTTTAATTAAAACTTTTTTGTCATTAAAAGTAAAATCAAAGATTATGGCATGATATGAAATTGGACAAAAACTATTTAAACTTTGTTTAATTAAGTGATTATGGCATTATGATCTAAAATTGGACAAGAAATTATTTTAACTTTGTTTAAGTGGTTAAGTCATTAGAGACAAATACTCTACCTATTTTGGAATAGGTGCCATGTCTATTTGAAAAGTGAGCAAAAAAGAGAAACTCATTAAATATTCATTAGTATCCTTTAAGTTAATAATGTTACTAAAATCTATTAAATCTTTTGCTGTGGCTGTTATTCTGCATTTCCCTATAGCATTAGTATCGTTTTCATTAAAGATACAGTTAAAGTCTCCTCCTATTATAAGACTTCCCTATGAATTCTGCAATATATTTTCTAATTGAAGCTTAGCAGCTTTAACACCCATTACTGGAATCCAATATGTGTTAACGAATGAATGTATCTTTCAGTTGATTTGTAAACTTACTAAACATAACATGCCTTTATCATCACTGTATGTGTTTATTATATTTAGTAATGGTAAAGTGTTTTTCCAAAGAATTGCTACCCTTTTTCTACTCTGTCCAAATTAAGAACTTGCTATAACTGTATACTGCTTATTGTTAAGTCTTACTATATCATCTGTTAACAAATACATTTCTTGAATACATTTTATCTGTGGTGAGAATGTTTTTATATATTCATAAAAGTTATTCTTTTTGCAATCACTATTTAGTCCATTTATATTATCCCAAAGAGAACCAAGATGGTATCCTCCAAAAAAATGGAAGCCAATCTGGCGGTCCCCTGCCATAAACAAACTCTATAACAGAAGGAAGAAACTGTTGCAAAAAGAGAGTGAAATCCCATGAGTAGAGGAGCTTCCTGGTTAGCCTCAGTAAGAAGATGAGGTTCCTTATAAGATCTTCCAAAGCTAGTTACGAAAGCAAAAGTGTCACTGATTCCAGGAACAACCACAAATCATTCTATAGCTATGTCAAGAATCTCAATGGCAACACCCAGATCTGCTCCGAGTTACAGCACAACGGCATGAAAATTACAGAACCAACTGATAATGCCAACATCCTGGCAGATAGGTTCAGTGCTAACTTTACCCTCCTCTCAACCCCTAAAGGGCCCATATCTATACAGGAAGAATGCAGAATCCCTGTAATCACAACTATGCAGGAAAAAGCTGCATTCTCTAAAGCCAAAAATACAGCATCCATGGGACCAGACAACATCCCAGGCTGTGTTTTACATGAACTTCAGAACGAACTGGCTCCCTACCTAAGCACCATGTTCAATCATGGCCTAACGTCAGGCTTTGTGCCCAATGAATGGCGCACAGCAACAATTATCCCACTTCACAAAGGGGAAGACACCACTGATCCCGGGAACTATCGCCCTATTAACCTGATGAGCCTGGTCTGGAAGGCCATGGAACGTATCATCATGGTGACCTTCAAACTCTGGACCCCTTCAGTTCGGGTTTGTGAAAGGCAGATCATGCCTCCTTAACCTGATCGACTTCTTTGAGGCAGTTACTAAAGCTGTAGATGAGGGTAAGGTGGTTCACACAGACTATCTTGACCTCGGCAAGGCTTTCAACACAATCCTCCATTCTGGAATTATAGCTAAACTCAATAACCTAGGTATAAATCCCTATGTCACAAGATGGGTTGCCAACTGGCTCACTGACAGAACACACACTGTAAAAGTTGCAGACTCCAAATTTGACTTCAAACCAGTGACAAGTGGAGTACCACAGGGTTCAGTCCTGGGACCTCTCCTGTTTGGTATCTACTTCTCTGAAGTACAGGCTAACACAGAAGGCCTTGGGCTAATGAAGTTCGCAGATGACTGCAAACTAGGAGCCATAGTCAAGTCCCCAAATGATGTGGACATCCTACAGAAGGGCCTCACTGAGACAGATGCCTGGTGTCAGAGCCATGGCCTCAAACTCAATGCCAAAAAGTGCATCGTTATCTCCTTTGGTAAAAACTCTGTACCCATGAACTACCACATAGGCAGCAGTATACTTAACACTGAATGTGTGATAAGAGACCTTGGGACCCAGGTGGACAGTAGTCTCTCCTTTGATAATCACATCGCCACAGTAGTCAGGAAATCTTTCTACGTGGCACACCTCATCACAAAAGGGTTCTCATTCAGGAAAAAAGAGGTCATTGTTCCCCTCTACTCGACACTCATTAGACCCATTATAGAGTACAACGCCCCTTTTGGAATGTACCTCACAAGACATCTGCAGCAGCTGGAAAGGCCGCAGAAGTACCTCACAAAGAGGATTACTGGCCTCAAATAGATGCCCTACACTGACCATCTCAAAAAAACTCCAGCTTTACTCCCTAGCATATCACCTACTCTGAGGTGATCTCTGCCTAACATATAAAGCTATGTCAAACCCAGAGCTGTTGGACATCCTACACCTAAAGAAATCCCAATCCATCTGAGTTACATGCTCTGTGGCCCTAAACCTTGTCACCACAATAAACAGGACATGCTGGAGGGATAGATTCCTATCCCAGAGACTTCCCATACTCTGGAACAAGCTACCCATCTATATCAAGTAAAGTTCCTCATTAGCACTCTTCAAGAAAAATCTTGATGAGTGGATGGGAAATAGGAAATACACCCAGGGGATCCCTTCTGTGGCTCTGCTCAACAGGGGCACAGGAAAATAGCTTTCTTGTGTGGCGTAAGCCAGGGAACCTTGTTGGCTAGGCCTACTTAGGCCCTTGGGCCGATAGCCTAGTACCTACCTATGAACCTATGAAATACATTTCAATTTTGTCATCTGTTATTTTGAAGGACAAGTAATGTGTGACATTTAGTGATGCAAAATGTGATGATCCTCCTGAATCTAATCAAGGAATTTATGATGCTCAGTTTGTATGATTTTGTAGACACCTGAATGAGTTTGTATAATCCAAAACATTTATAACATAGAACAAATCTAAGTACCCTTCCTGTCTATGGAGTATAAAACTCTAGACTTGAATACAAGATCTATGCAAATCATTCTACTCAACTGTAGAAACAAAATTAGTTCAACCCAGCCATGTTATAAATGAATTGTTTTATTACATCTGTTACAGAATTGTGATTGCCATAAGATTTATATAAATCCTTTCTTAATTAACTCTAAATGAGATAACTTTTGCTATACAGGAAGGTTATATTATTATTTCTCTATACATAACATATAAATAAGTTTTATAACTTATGAACATATAGCTACTAGTGTCTGTACAAATAAGTATAGAATCATTCACAAGTATAAGAAATCTCATGTAACCTTATTAAAACATTTTATATATCAGAAATACATATGATAACTGGAATTTGTAAAGTATAATGTACTCCTCAGAGTTATCCAGTGTTAATTTTTTCTGTAGTTGTAAGTATTTCTACTTTCAGATAGTTCGCCACATTCAATTATTGAGCTGTAATAGTTATAATCTGTAAACAAACTAGGTGCAACTATATGTGAATCAAAAGCTTAGATATAATATATCTGCTTAGTATTAATCAGCTATTATTTTCATTTTAGTAAAATAATTAAAAAACAAAAAATAAAAATTAATATGTATTATTGTGATGGTATATACCATAATTTGTTCATTTGAGGGGTCCAAGTATTGCCTCTCTATTTTCAGATTTAAACTATGAACAAATGAAGAAAAAGAAAATTATATCTAGAATAGAACATACTCATCTGTATCAGAACTCAATCAGAATATTAATTAATTGTCTATATTTATGGGTAGACACTTTAACTGCAAACAATGTCAAAAATTATTCTTACAATAAACATATGACCTTTTGTATAAGTATTTTACAAGAAGTAGAATTTACATTTTGTATATTGCTAGATTCTGGATTTTTCTGTCTGTAAATATTAATGTTGATCTTTGTCAGCAAATAAATATTAAACTATAAACAGCTGAAGGGTAAAGTATATCCAGAAAAGAACAAGATCTTCAGCATGAGAACCTAATTAAAATAACATTTCAGTGTCTTACAATTATAAACAAAACATTTTAACTGCAAACATTGCCATAAATCTTTTAATAGCAGAATAGAACTTCTGTATAAGCATTCAACGAAAGCAAGATTTACATTCTGTGAAATACATTTCCCTATCTGTAAACATTTTAAAAGTAATCTTCATCTGTAGGTACATGTAGGAGTTGCCTATAACAGAATTAGGTAAGCCATCTTTAAAAAGTATTTTAATATAACGTATTTATCAGTTACACAATTGTCAAGACTGATTATATATTTAAAACTATCATTTTGAGACAGAATCATTGTATTAAGCATTCAGTACATTGTTTTGCCTGCCAAAGCATAATCAACATAAAGAGTATTTAAACATGTAAAAAACATCCATGTTACTTTTGTAAAATTTTTTTGAATGCAGCTGGTTTCATTATAGCCTCTTTATATTCAGTCCAGCCTCTCTGCATTATTGTCACCTGTAGTTGAAATGATTATTTATTTGCCCTATGTTCTTAAATCTATAAATTCTGTTTAATTCAAGAGCAGTATGCTTAAAAAATTATTTTATATGTATAAAGTGTGATCAGTTTAAGTAGGACACCCTCCTTGTTTTGAGAGAAACACTTTATGAGAGTTAATGTAAATCTAAACTGCCAGTTCATTACATCATCTATTCACAGCAGGAAAGTTTAGTCATGAATAAAATCTTCTCCAGAGAACTACGTCTTCACTTGTTCATAAAAGTATTGCCATCTCTAACTTCTCATGTTACCGGCACACTACCTCATACAACAACAAATCATTCCCCAAAACATTACAAGAAACATCTCCTTGTTCCTTTTCACTACATAATTCCTATTTCCCACTGACAAACCCTTCTACTGACTGCCGTTGACATGAACCTTCACATCCAGGGTTCAACTCATCAAACACCGAGCATACTGGGAACCAGCATCCAACCAGCCCTCGACAAACACATTGAAATCTGCAGTGCATCATACAAGCCATCATTAGTCAAAAGAAGGATGCCCAAAACTCTCCATCTAACAAGAAAAAGAAAGGCCCAGTGACATGGCTTATATTACTATTAAAATATTGTCATTGCTCAGTTGCATTTCATTCGCTCACCTTATGCTGATATATAGTTTCAACAGAGTAATACTTCACCGATCACTGTCTCAGTCTGTATTTTAGGTGAGTTTGAGCATTACATGTGAATAAAAAAAGAAGTTATGTACCTACCATAACGTTCCATGTTAGTTGTCGTCATCTCACCTTCTTTCTTGCTGGTTGGGATCGAAGCCGATCCTCGGCTCCGACTCGGCCATCTTTTACAGCTTGAGAGCTGTTTACTGGCTCGAGGCTACCCCTTATCCCATGATGTCTAGCGCTAGCTACCCAGATCTCATTTGTAATAGCTAACCCCAGACTTAGCCAGAGAACCAACCTGCCCAAGAAACAGGTTGAGCATACCTATGACACTCTCTAAGTCAGTAGAGGAAACAAACCAGAGAACACTCAGCCAGTGAAACCAAAAACTCCTCTCGATCCAGTAGGACAGGGGGATGGAGGGTGGGACGCAAGAAGGAAGGTGAGATGAATACAACTAACATGGAACATTATGGTAGGTACATAATTTCTTTATGTTAAGTTGTCTATCTCGCCTTCATTCTTGCTGGTTTGGACAGCGTCCCTAGCACCTACAATCCTGGGCGGCTTCTTGGAACAGACTCTTCAGAACAGTGGAACCAAAGCCAACTCTGCTCCTGGAGACCATATCTAGCTTGTAATGAGAAAGAAAAGTATGAGGATTTGCCCACGTGGTAGTTGCACAAATAGAATCCATGGGCAACCTAGATTGAAAGGCTACAGGGGTAGCCAAAGCCCTAGTAGAATGACCTTTTGGCTTAATAGGCAACTCTTTGTTTCTCAATTGATAAATGAAGGTAATAATGTGAGACAGCAACCTGGATAAGGTCACTTTGGAAACTGGGAGACCTCGTTTATCTAGAGCATAGGAAAGGAATAGTTGATTCGAGTTCCTTATATCCTTGGTCCTATACAAGTAAAAATGCAATTGTCTATGAACGTCCAATTGGTGTAATTTATATTCTGCCTTGTTGGTGTGGTTAGGGAAAAACACAGGAAGGTCTATAGATTGGTTTAAATTATTTTCTGAGCAGACTTTAGGAAGGAAAGATGGATTAGTCCACAGAGCAACTCTGTCCTTATGAAAAACCAAGTATGGAGGATGAACACATAGTGCCTGAAGTTCAGAGATGCATCTGGCTGATGTAATAGCTACCAGAAAGAGTGTTTTCCAAGATAGAAATTTAATTGAGCAGGATGCTACAGGTTCAAAGGAGGGCATAATTAAGAAGGTTAGTACCAAATTAAGGTCCCAAGGAGGAGGGAGATCTCTCACTGGAGGTCTAATGAGAGTAGTCCCTCTTAGAAAGGCTTTACACAGCTTATGAGACATAATGTTTGAATTAGGCAACCCAACATGAAAGTTAGAAATGGCCACCAATTGAACCCTGATTGTAGCAGAAGCAGACCCAGAATGAAAGAGTTGTGCCAGGAACTCCAAAATTTCATGGACTGGGGCTGAAAAGGGATCTATGTTCCTAGCCTCCGCCCAACAAGAAAAACGTTTCCATTTACTAGCATCGTGGACTTGTGAGAGGACACAATAATCTCACGCATGGCCGGGGAAATGCTGGGAAGCCTGGCTAGGGTTGGAAGTGGAGCAACCAAGCTGTGAGCTGGAGTGTTTGGAGGGATTGATGCAACCCGCCTGACTGATAAATCAGTAGGTCTGGAATTGGATCCAGATTCCAGGGCTGCTCGAGAAGGTAATGATGCAGGAATGGAAACCATATCTGTCGAGGCCAGTAGGAAGCAATGAGGATAATTTTGCAACCCAATGATATAGCTTTCTGTATGAGTTTAGGTATCAGGGGAAACGGAAGGAAGGCGTAAAGAATTCCCTGAGCCAATCGTGGACTAGAGCGTCTCTGGGGGAGTGACCAGGAAGCAGAAGAAGGGAGAAGTAATTGCTGTATTTGCTGTTGAAGGGGGTGGCAAAAAGATCACAGCAAGGCTGTCCCCATTTGGGGAAGATCAGATCTGCAACTACCTGATTCAGAGACCACTCGTGAGGCATAAGAATAGTTCTGCTGAGCCTGTCCGCTATGACGTTGGACCTCCCAGGGATGTGCGTCACAATCAGAAATCTTTGGGAGGAAATTGCCCACTGCCAGAGTCTGAGTGCTCCTCGACATAGGGGGTAGAACCTGGTTCCGCCCTGCTTGTTGATGTGCCACACCACTAATATGTTGTCCGTTTGAATTGCAATGGTCCCAGAAGGGAGAGAGTCCTGAAGAGCTTGCAACGCTAGGGGCACAGCTCTTATTTCTAGGACGTTTATATGCAGATGGTACTCGTGAGGCTGCCAAATGCCTTGGACTGCCCTGACCTGATAATGCCCCCCCCCCACCCTATCAGGGAGGCATCTGTGGTCACTGTGGCAACAGGAGGGGGCTGAATGAAGGGTCTGCCCTGAGACACTAGTGGGGAGACCATCCACCAGGAAAGGTGCCTTTTGCATGTTTCTGTAATCATGATCATGTGAGACATGGGCAGCTGTTGGAAAGACCACTATGTGAACAGAAGCCACTGAAGGATTCTCATGTGAAAGCGGGCCAAAGGAATTAGAAGAATTGTCACTGCCATGGACCCCAGAGTTTGAAGGATGAACCTGACTTGGATACTTTTGCTCTGCATTAGAATTGGTACTTGCTGGTGAATTAAAGATACCCTTTCTGGCGGAAGCCATGAGGACATGTTCCTTGTGTCTAAGTCTGCTCCTATATAGGTGATAGATAGACAGGGCAACAAGGCAGATGTTTCGAAGTTTTTTGTGATGCTTAGTTGGGAGCAGATTGTGATTATGTAGTCCCTGGCTTGCAGAAGTTGATGCCTGGTAGTAGCAGTGAGGAGCCAGTAGTCTAGATATGGAAACATCTGGAATCCTTGACATCTCAGGTGAGCTGTGATCACTGCCATACATTTGGTGAACACCCTGGGGGCTGTGGTGAGACCAAAGGGCAGAACTCTGAACTGGTAATGATTGGCTCCCAGTCGGAAGTGAAGGAACCTCCTGGAGCGCTTGTCCATTTTGATGTGATAGTACGCATCCGGAAGATCTATGGAGCACATCCAATTGTCCTGACCCAGAAAGGGTAGAATGGACTGTAGTGTGACCATCCAAAACTTTGTTCTTTGAACAGACTTGTTTAGTCTGCTGAGATCCAGAATTGGTCCCCAGTCCCCTGTCTTTTTTGGTACCAAAAAGAACCTTGGATCAGGATCCAAGTTGGTCTGCCAGGACTTCCTGGATGACTTTTTTTCTAGCAGTTTTGAAATATTTATGACTGCTTGGTCCCTCAGATTGGGTGGAACATCTGGAAGGGATTGACTTGAAGGAAAGGGGGGTTGAGAGAAGGGAATTTTGTAACTTCCAGATATAACTGACCGTACCCATTTGTCTTGCATTAAATTTTGCCAGGCTTTTGGGTACAGAGAAAGTCTTCCCACGACTGCCTCCAGAGGCGGGCAGCCAGGCAACCCTTCAGGGATGCTGATCTCAGAGAAAGATTCTCTGTTGCCCTGGTTCTGCGGACCCCCCTCTGCCATAAGGGTGGCGTCTGTTGTTGTTTCCCCCTCTGCCCCTGGAGGAAAAATTGCTACGTGTGTCAGGCGAGGCTCCCTGGGATTTTCAGAACCACATTTTACCACTCTTCTGACCCTTGGGGTATGATCTGGAAGGAGTGGAAAATCAGACTCCCACAGCAGAGAGAGTCTTGCCTTCTTACTCATACCTAGTCAAAGTGTCTTTCACCTGTGGTCCAAAAAGAAAGGAACCATCAAAGGGGGTGTTGGTGAATGATGCTCTAAAGGGTTCTTCAAAATTACACAGCCACATCCAGACATGTCTCCTAAGGGCCACGCCTATACATGTGGCTCTACTCACACCATCGGCTGCATAGGAAATGAGCCTCATGGAGGAGTTGACTACAGAATTAAGGGTCGCCAGCTGGGAAGCCACTTTAGCTTGAGCCCCCTCAGCTGATGGATCTTGAAGGATATCTCCAAGCTCTTTAAAGAGATCCCTCTGAAGCCTTGTAGAATGGCATAAGTATTTCAGTGACCTCATAGAAAAGGTCGATGAAGCAAACATTCGCTTTCCATATCTGTCCATGGTCCTAGACTCCTTGTTAGGAGGATGGACAGATGAAGAAGTTTCCGCTAACTACTTTTTTGAGGCTGCTGCTACCACCCTGGCATCCACAGGAACACCTTTGGTAAGGAACTGCTTATCATGGGGTGCAGTGATAAACTTTCCAGGTCTCCTCGGGGTTGGTTCTACTGTATCCGGGACTGACCAAGCCTTTTGAGCCACCACTGACATAAGTGGATTGAAAGGTGGAGAAACCCAGGAGGTGGAAGGTCGGGAACCAAACACATCCAGGAATACAGACTCATCCTCAGTAGGGGCTAGGGGATTCCAGTTCCCCCTCTGCTTAAGCATTTCTAGGATTTCCGAAAAGGAAACATCTTCAGAGGGGGATTTTGGGGACCCTTCTGAATCATCTAAATCTGTATCAGAAGTGACAGACTCAGGGGGGTCAATGTGCTTCCTCTTGCACTTCTTCTTATGAGGGGGCTCCTCTGAATGATCAGGGGAGGCCTCGAAAGAAGAGGATAGACCCAATGGGGTGCCCTGGAGTGTCGGTTCCCCACGCTTGGGGTCTGGAGGAGGAGCAGAGGTTGGCACAGGGGACGGAGCCGGTGGGGCCGATATTGGAGCTGACTTGGTGGCCAGCACACTCCTCATGACATCAAAGACATCCCTGCCATGATGCAGAGAAGGCTCTGGTTCTGAGGAAATCAGAATCCTTCTCTGCACCGAGGGAGATGGCTCTGAGGCCGATGTAGGAGCTGAGCTCACCCGCGGTGAAGCTCCGAGAGGGAGAACGAGGTTGGTCAAGGGTCCAATGCCACTCGCCCACTCAGAGCTGATGAGGGAGCCCCGGTGCCCAGATCCCTTGACAGAAGGCACCATTGAGGGAATCAGAGCTGACGACGGAACCGAAGGAGAAAGTGTTATCGGAGCCGACGGTTCCACTACTCGAACCCCAACGAACTCTGGCTCCGAGCTCAATGGAGTCGGAGGAGGAACATCGATAGAGGTGGACGGAGCCGACACCTGTTGAGGCAGGCTGGACAACATCTTGGCAAGTGCCTGCGACTTTAACAACCTACTGACCACTCTCTCCACATCATGATCTGAGAGCCTAAAGGACCGAGAGGAGTGAGAAGATCTGTGACTGTGCTCACTCTGAAGCAGGGGAGAATGAGGAGCTGAATGAATAGATTCCAGAGAAGGGGACCTCAGCCTCTTGTGGCTTTGCGACTGCTCCAAAGATTCTGATTGAGCAGATGGGGAGACAGTCTTATTGGTTCTGACCGGAAGCGAAGTAGTAGGTAGAGTCTGCACCAAAGACGGCTCCAAGCTTGGAGCCGACGATTTGGTAGGTTTAGGGGATTTCACAGGCTGAGTCTTGGCCAGTGAATCCTGGGGCTTTAAAAGACCCCTAAGAATAAGCTTATTCTTGTGCTCCTGCAGAACTCTTGGACTAAATGCATGGCAGATAGAACAAGAGTCCTGCAGGTGCACAGCACCTAAACAATAGACGCAAGAAGTGTGCCCATCTGTCAGAGACATTTTCTGACAACATGAGTCACACCTTGAATCCAGACACCTTGGATTCTTTAGACATCCTGTACCAAAAACACAGCAACAGCTAACAATCAAAGTACAGTCTACAGACAAAAAATTCAGTACACTACAGATTAAAGCTAAAGTTATTATATATATATATATATATATATATATATATATATATATATATATATATATATTTTTTTTTTAAATAGGAAGCCTCTAACTCAAATGGCTACCTAAAAGAAAGAAGGAAAGAAGGAAAGCCTCTAACTTAAACGGCTAACCTGACTAGAAAAAGAGAGAAGGGGGAGGGGAAGAACTCTCTAAATTAAACGAGTTCTAAAGGGGAGAAAAGGAACTACTACTACACACTAAACTAATGCCAATAGTATAAGACTAAAAGTTAACTATAACTCTTTATGAAAAAAATATTTTTTGAAGAAAAAAGTTCTATAATAAACTAATACAAGCCTGAGCCAGAAAAATGACACCTCGCAGCTGAAGTGGCAAACAAGATCTGGGTAGCTAGCGCTAGGCATCATGGGATAAGGGGTAGCCACGAGCCAGTAAACAGCTCTCAAGCTATAGAAGATGGCCGCATTGGAGCCGAGGATCGGTTCTGATCCCAACCAGCAAGAACAAAGGCGAGATAGACAACTTAACATCGCAGCTTACTTCTTTAAATATTCAATGTTGTCAAACAAAGCACCGGACCGAGACCTCGGCTTTTCAAAACCATCTCATACATATATATACCCATTTGTGATTGCTTCGCATAATACTGTTTCTTCCCACTAGATGTCATCATTGCATTATAAACAATCATCTGGCCAAACGGAGTGAAATGATCACCCATAGCATGAAGCAAAGCCATTAACAAACTCCGCTATTCATTTCCTATCCAAAGATTTATTACCAAAGCTGCTCCAATACTACATTCTTTTCACTTTTTTTCCTTCCATTTTTTTCTCAAATGCTGGTGACCCAATTTGAGTTATTACATTTTACTGTATAAAAGAACTACAATAACTTATTCTCAGCACTCAATGCCTTTTCCTGTCATACTCTGTGTGTGAGCAGTCACAGTTATAAATGCTACAGAGCAGAGAAGCTCTGTACAGTTTGGAAAATGAACCAGTTTCCACCTAATCAACTTACTAAACTATTCCAAATGCTGCTTACATGAATATTCATAGCAATAACCACTAATATACCATTTACAGTGGTGGATTCAGGAATTTGCAGAAGGGGGGGGTGCAGCATGCAAAGGTGTCTATGGTGGGGTAGAACACCAGGGATTGGGGGGCTGTGAATGGATCACCTTAAGATGCTCAGAACCATATGTGTAGGTGCACATCAGTGTGGTACAACTATGTTTGTGGAAGCAGTAACTCCTGTACAGCATGCAGCAGATGTAAAGATAGTACTGGCTGTTTCAGTCTATACCTGGGAGAAATGTTTGGTTAACTATATCAAATCACACTCTCCTTCTATGGTGGCACAACTTGCATATGTGTTATGATAACACAGTAAAAAGTCCCTCTGAATGATTGGCAGTAGATTTTTACAGTGCCAAGGTGCCAGTTCAATGCCCAACCTTCAACGAAAGCATACCCATTCACGCATGTCTTTCGAACGCTACTAGACCATGGGGAAGACATGCAGACTCCACACAGAAAGCGCTCCAGCCAAGAATCAAACGGAAGAACCTCTTGCTGTCAGGCAACAATGCTACCGCTGTACCACCGCGGCTTCTAAGCAAGTGCCCCAGCTAATATCGTTATTTTTGCAAGTAAATGATTTGTATGAAAACAGTGAAGTTCAGCTAACTGAAAGCAACACAGCAAGTTAAGGAACGTTGTGTTATGAAAATAAAAAACAAAAAACGAAAAGCAAATACACATCATACAAATAAAATAAATCAAATTTTAAACTACATTAAAGTATCAAGATCCTAATATTAAGGCACATAGAACAAATTATGCCATCATGCTCCCACCAGTACATATGTGAATGTTCTATTTCACTAAGCCATTAGCTAATGATAATGCTGCAGTGGCAACTGAAGGACAAGACTTTTCATATGCACATTTAGAGCACTTCAGCCCCAACAAACTGAATTTAAGCCTCACAGGGAGAGGTGGGGAGAGGGGACCCATTTTTAATGTTAGTTAGCAAAGATTTTACAAATATATCAGCTATCAGATCCCCTTGCCGAAGGAATTAGTAAATAAGTCAGCTGTAAAACAGCAAGTCTTTAAATGGCACAAAAGAATTAAAAAAAAAAAACAAACAAAAAAATAAATCACACAAAATGTTGTCATCTATAAACACATATATTTACAGTACTTACAGAAACAATACATGATGTTTTTTCAAATGTAGAAAGATCTGTCACTGAACCATCTGTCACATTTTAATCTTTGTCACTTATAGAAAAGCAAAACAGTTATGCTAGCTTCTAACAGGACTTGTAAGAAATTCACATAAAATTAGTATCAGACAGTGACCTCCCTCAAAAAAAAATCTGAATCAGATTGCCAAGTGATGACTTCCAGTTTTCTGCACTGATATAAACTCAGTCAGCCATGTGCACACATTTTCTAGAATCATTATAGGAATCGCACTTCACTGAATCCAACTGTCAGTCTGGAACCACTATGCCACAAACTGAGCACAGCACAAGTGTACTGTGATACCAGAAAAACAGTAACAAACAGCCTCCTCTGTACTGCCAATGAAAAGTAAAGATTAAAATATTCATTTTACTTTTGCTGTGATCACTAAGTACTGCAGCCCATATTGTAAACAACAACCAGCCAGTTTGTCATCTGTAAGCTACATAACCTACAATAGTTACACATTGTTGACAGTAGTATGCCAGCCACAGACAGCTGAGATATACCCATGTATATAATGCATATGGAATAGCTGCATGCAGAAGAGTAATTATGTCATATGGAGCCCAATATGAGACTATTGTATGGCAACCCCCCCAAATGAAGGCCACACCCCCAACAAAATGTTGCTCTCCCCACCCACCCTAAGCAAATATACATAAAAATAACTTCATAAAATAGCAAAACCAAAGTAGACATTTTAGTGCAAATGTACAACTGTCTTAGGTAAAAAAGCAGGTAAGTACCTCTCCATGTACATTATCCTAGACTTTACCCCAGGTGAGTTGTATCCACATGGCGAGTGCCTTTTATTGCAGATTGCAGTATGTCACAGATCCACATTTCTTTTTCATGCATTTTGCTCCATGTCTGCTGACAATCAGGCCACTCCAACTCTGGAGAGACTGACATCCAGGCAGCCATAGGAGGTGATTATGCCAACATCAACATCACAGTAATGAGAGTGTTAAGTCCCAGCCCCTCCTCTTGGGTGGGGTTTGTGTGAACAACATAATCATAGGAGCCACTACACCTCCTAATACACATGCATACATCTGTGCAGCAGCTAATAAAGGCTTTCACATTTCCAGCTTGGTGAGCCAAATGCACATCCAAAGACTGCACCAAAAGTCACCATCCCTCCACACTGATGCTAGCTTCATCATGTGCTCATGACACTAAAGGGATCACCTGAGTCCTGTCTTCATCCCTCTGTAGCTGAGCTAGCACAGTCCCCACATAACTAACAAACAAGTGCCATCATGACTTGCTTTTAATAGAAGTGCTCTAGTATGACAAGCCACAGTACTGCCCTACACCAAGCCTCTGTGTCATATCAAAGTTGCCAGTCACACAGATGTCCATTCACACCACAAAACTATACCACATCATTCTGATACTCTCAAGTGCTAGTAAACGCCACAGAACTCACAGAAAACTAACTAATCCAGCCATAACTTACACTTTTTTCTGTGCAATAGGAAGTCTGTTGTAATTTTGTTCCCCTTTGATTTTCCTCTCATCTTCACATTTTTATAATACCAAAACCCTTGAATGATGCTGTGTGGAGTATCACCCAGGACTTTATACACAGCAGCAAAGCATTCTGGATAAATAAAAATCAAACCATATCAATATAAATGAAAATGTTTATTTATATTGTGGCTTTAAATACATTCATGTACTGATGAACAAATTAATGCAGTCAGTTAGCAAAAGCAAAGGAGGAACATGTCTTTGGAATGGCAGTAATGTGGAAAGTAGAAGATTAGTGTATATGTTTTGGTTTTAGGTGTAACTTAATAAAACAACAACCATAACCATCAGCAAAAGATAAATACAGTGTTAAAGAGAGTGTGTGTGACACTTGTCTGCAGAAAAATGAATTAAGAACTGTGACACCCCATTTCTGGGCCAGTAATCAAGGACCCACAATCCTCACCACTGGCAACAGTGGAGGACGTTCATTGGGAGGATAACAGGTACACACACCGTATCTCCAGATGCAGCTCTCTGCATCAGCACAATCAAACACAAGTTCCCTTAAGAGCACACAGGGAACACAGTCAGTCCGGGGGCTGGTTCCTCTCTCTTTCTACAGGTCCCCAATAAGACTCTCCACTAGCACAGCTAAAGAGTCGAGTCCTTAGCCAGGGTTCCAAGCCAAGTCCTCCAGCACTCTCTTTTTCTAACCAGTGCTTCGTGTCCCTGTCTAAGTAGCTGACATGCACACTCTTTGAGATTTGATTTGCACGAGCGTGCACACACACACACACACACACACACACACACACACACACACACACACACACACACACACACACACACACACACACACACACACACACACACACACACACACACACACACACACACACACACACACACACATACAGCTGGGAAAGGCAGGCACAGGTTTACTAGCTATGCCCGCTTCTGCCCTGAGTATAATGTAATTATGACTGCTACCAGACACTCCTGCCAGCTACCTTAAGGCTCTTCCAAGGGTACCCAATATACTGGGTGAAGTTAATATTAATACAAATGGTAGTCTGACCAACAGAAAGGCTATTAGGAATGGCCCACACAGTGTCACCAAATAAATATGCAAATACTCTCAAAATTTAAATATCTCTTCAAAGATCAGCTACAATGAAATGTTTAAATATATTTAATAATAAATAATAAAAGAACAAGAAAAATACTCAATATATATTCACAGTGGAATCTCAGTTTAAAATCACAGGAAATATGTAAAATAACATTGAAGGACAGGCTCAGACAAATAAAGAAAAAACAATATCTAAACTAAGCTTCACTGTATTCCTGACTGAATCCAAGAGAATTATACTATTCCATAATAACTTACTTCACAGAGCAAGGCAGATGATGTGGTGAATGGTTCTTCTGTTGTTGTCAGGACCAAGACAGAATACAGAATGCACTGTCTCACTAAAGGACATTAGGTATACCTTGCAGAATGACATAATTTCCAGTCATCTGACTTCTAGTTCGCATGCAAACCCCCCATTGCTGGAAGCTGGCAGGACTTAGCACCTACTTGTAAAAATACATACACAAGGGCTTTTGCTCAGATCTTTGGCAGGTGCTGGAATTAATAAAACAATTGCATACCTCCACACTTCCAGAGAGTAATTAGTTCACCCAAAGATAATACAGGAAACTTCCTAGTACAGACTTTGTGTCTCTAGCTGCCTTGAAACCTGTGAGATAGCATCTTTATGGTCTAGCCTATAAAGTGATTTAATTTCAGATATTTTTCTAAAGTCTGTTGGACTGAAGTTAAATCTCCAGTTTCATCTGTTAAAACATATACATTTACACAGTTACAATAGTGCATGTACATTTCTGTTCTCTCCAGTAAGGCAAACTGTGGTTACATTTCAAACGCAAGCACTTTACAAATACCTTTTCAACAAAAACATCTGTATAAATCAGTTTAATACACACATGACATACAGTTCTAATATGTTTGTAACACCAGCATCTTGTATAACCCTACAGTTCTAATACATTTGTAACACAAGTATCTTGTATAAATCAGTTTGATATTCACAAATAACATATAATTATTTACAAAATTCCAGCTAGCAGTGCTGGTAGTACCTTCTTTCATTACAAGAACTTAATGAAGTACGATACTGTCACATTGTACTGTTTTACATAACATTTTTTTGAATGAGCTTTCTATGCACTATTGTTGTATGCTGGATTTCATTCCCTCTTATACTCTACTTCAGATACTAAAGCCACAAACACATGTCTAAATTTCTAAATTATAGCAGAAACAGGATGAAAGTTGTATCAGTTCTCTAATACTCGAGGAAAAAAAATCACAAAATGTTACAAGTAACAGCTGTATGTACCTTCTGTTGTTTTGACTGACCAATAACCAGAGCATTCTGCTGTTAACTTCTCCACAGAATCCAGGATTCTTCCTTGCTCCACTGCCAACTTTCCTTCTCTCAGTCCCAACCTCCTCCATTTCTTTGATTATATATACACAAATCAAATCAGGAATAAACAGTCGTGCAGTAAATAAACTACTGCAAAAGCTCCCAATTCAGATGGAAATGTTTACAGCTCACATATATGAAACTTTCTTCCTGCCAGATAATCAAACTCTTACCCCATATATTTTAACTTTTCCCAATCTACTGCCAGATCCTATCTTCTATCAAACACAGCAAACATGAATGGCCAAACTGTCATCATCTAAATGTCCAGAAAGTATACAAGAAACCTAACACTAAGGCATTAGCTAACCAGTCCACACAAGCTACAGCACAATTCAAGTTTCCCTACCTACCTTTCTTCAGAAGGGATGTGAATTGAAAAAAGCAAGCTACACAAAACTGGCTTAAACTTTGTACAATAACTCTGCACACCAAGCAGCAATAGATAGGGGGGCAGATTCAATAACGGTATGTATTCAAGAACATTCTTATCAATTTTTTTATGCTTTCTAGTCACTCAGAAAGATTGCACTAAGTATACATTTAGTCTACACTTTGTGGTTAACTTTTATGACTCCCTGTCAATATTTAAAGCTGCAAGAATATCAGTAGGAAAACCAAAATTAGGAGGAAGAAGATGTGAGTTATGTCTGTGTTGCCTGTTCACTCAGAGTGGTATACACTTAGTGTAGACATTATTGAATCCCAGGGAGGGAAGTTCATTGTTTTAGCAATTTAAAAATAAAAGACAGACCTGAGCTGTAATCATAGAAATATCTGAAGACCCCCCGACACACACACACATATAAATATGGACTTTTTGTGTCTTACAGTAGTCAGGACCAATCCATAGAGAAACATGTAGGGACAGAATAGCATTATATTTAAATTGCTAAGTTTAATGATGTTCACTCTACCCCAGAATGAAAATTCTAAATATAGTTAATTTTGAAAGGTCTAAAACAGCTATGCCTATACTGTACCCGACCCTGTACCACCTAGGGACTATCGTTCTCTGACAGTCTTTATAAGCCTCAAGGAGACTCTACTGAGAAACAAATGGGTATAGGAAGGAGAGAACAGATGACTTCTGTCATAGACACACCACTCACAGGCAGGTCAAGGGACCGCAGTGAAGTCCATTTTGCCAACAAACAAATCAGTAACAGCAACCATAACAACAATGTACTGCATAGAGAACAGAGATGGCACTCTGATATTAGGAAAAAGACTATCAGGTAATCACTACTATAGGACCCAATCTTAACAACTATTAAGTTCCCTCTTCTTAACATTTTAAGATTGGGTCTCATTCTAGGTAGGAAAAATGGTACCAGTACTGACCAACAAATGACAGTGGCAGAATAAAATAGATTTGCTTCTGCCTACAGTCTGTGCTGGTAATGTGTTCTTGATTATAAATGTAGAAAGTTCCTATAATAAAAACATGTATGTTAGCCTGCATTTTGTAAATGATACGAAGTTTAAAACTCAAATGTATGTCATCATTTATTGACTTAGTCCTCAGTGATTTGTCAGAAAATGACAGATTGTATGAGGAGCAGGCCAAAATGAGGCAAAAAAATCTGAATATTCTGTGAAAATCTGGACATGTGAGAGGCATGGAAGGTGACTGAGTGCAAACATAAGAGATGAGTTACACCATCTTTCTGACAGCATTTGCAAACTGCTTTATGGCTTTGTAAGCCAGCAAAACATTTTTTTTTTTTTTACGTATAACTAGTAGTACATGGAATAGATAAACTCCATGTGCTACAAAGGACTATGATTTGTTCTCTGATCATAACCATTAATTATATGTTCTCTGATCATAACCATTAATTATATGTTCTCTGATCATAACCATTAATGATATGTTCTCTGATCATAACCATTAATTATATGTTCTCTGATCATAACCATTAATGATATGTTCTCTGATCATAACCATTAATGATATGTTCTCTGATCATAACCATTAATGATATGTTCTCTGATCATAACCATTAATGATATGTTCTCTGATCATAACCATTAATGATATGTTCTCTGATCATAACCATTAATTATATGTTCTCTGATCATAACCACTAATTATATGTTCTCTGATCATAACCATTAATTATATGTTCTCTGATCATAACCACTAATTATATGTTCTCTGATCATAACCATTAATTATATGTTCTCTGATCATAACCACTAATTATATGTTCTCTGATCATAACCATTAATTATATGTTCTCTGATCATAACCACTAATTATATGTTCTCTGATCATAACCATTAATTATATGTTCTCTGATCATAACCACTAATTATATGTTCTCTGATCATAACCACTAGTTATATGTTCTCTGATCATAACCATTAATTATATGTTCTCTGATCATAACCACTAATTATATGTTCTCTGATCATAACCACTAATTATATGTTCTCTGATCATAACCACTAATTATATGTTCTCTGATCATAACCACTAATTATATGTTCTCTGATCATAACCATTAATTATATGTTCTCTGAACATAACCATTAATTATATGTTCTCTGATCATAACCACTAATTATATGTTCTCTGATCATAACCATTAATTATATGTTCTCTGATCATAACCACTAATTATATGTTCTCTGATCATAACCATTAATTATATGTTCTCTGATCATAACCATTAGTTATATGTTCTCTGATCATAACCACTAATTATATGTTCTCTGATCATAACCATTAATTATATGTTCTCTGATCATAACCATTCGTTATATGTTCTCTGATCATAACCACTAATTATATGTTCTCTGATCATAACCATTAATTATATGTTCTCTGATCATAACCACTAATTATATGTTCTCTGATCATAACCACTAATTATATGTTCTCTGATCATAACCATTAATTATATGTTCTCTGATCATAACCATTAATTATATGTTCTCTGATCATAACCATTAATTATATGTTCTCTGATCATAACCACTAATTATATGTTCTCTGATCATAACCACTAATTATATGTTCTCTGATCATAACCACTAGTTATATGTTCTCTGAGCATAACCACTAATTATATGTTCTCTGATCATAACCACTAATTATATGTTCTCTGATCATAACCATTAATTATATGTTCTCTGATCATAACCACTAATTATATGTTCTCTGATCATAACCATTAATTATATGTTCTCTGATCATAACCATTAATTATATGTTCTCTGATCATAACCATTAATTATATGTTTTCTGATCATAACCATTAATTATATGTTCTCTGATCATAACCACTAATTATATGTTCTCTGATCATAACCACTAATTATATGTTCTCTGATCATAACCATTAATTATATGTTCTCTGATCATAACCACTAATTATATGTTCTCTGATCATAACCATTAATTATATGTTCTCTGATCATAACCATTAATTATATGTTCTCTGATCATAACCACTAATTATATGTTCTCTGATCATAACCATTAATTATATGTTCTCTGATCATAACCATTAATTATATGTTCTCTGATCATAACCACTAATTATATGTTCTCTGATCATAACCATTAATTATATGTTCTCTGATCATAACCACTAATTATATGTTCTCTGATCATAACCATTAATTATATGTTCTCTGATCATAACCATTAATTATATGTTCTCTGATCATAACCACTAATTATATGTTCTCTGATCATAACCACTAATTATATGTTCTCTGATCATAACCACTAATTATATGTTCTCTGATCATAACCACTAATTATATGTTCTCTGATCATAACCACTAATTATATGTTTTCTGATCATAACCACTAATTATATGTTCTCTGATCATAACCATTAATTATATGTTCTCTGATCATAACCACTAATTATATGTTCTCTGATCATAACCACTAATTATATGTTCTCTGATCATAACCACTAATTATATGTTCTCTGATCATAACCATTAATTATATGTTCTCTGATCATAACCACTAATTATATGTTCTCTGATCATAACCACTAATTATATGTTCTCTGATCATAACCATTAATTATATGTTCTCTGATCATAACCATTAATTATATGTTCTATGTTCTCTGATCATAACCACTAATTATATGTTCTCTGATCATAACCACTAATTATATGTTCTCTGATCATAACCACTAATTATATGTTCTCTGATCATAACCATTAATTATATGTTCTCTGATCATAACCACTAATTATATGTTCTCTGATCATAACCACTAATTATATGTTCTCTGATCATAACCATTAAGTATATGTTCTCTGATCATAACCATTAATTATATGTTCTCTGATCATAACCATTAAGTATATGTTCTCTGATCATAACCATTAATTATATGTTCTCTGATCATAACCACTAATTATATGTTCTCTGATGATAACCACTAATTATATGTTCTCTGATCATAACCATTAATTATATGTTCTCTGATCATAACCATTAATTATATGTTCTCTGATCATAACCATTAATTATATGTTCTCTGATCATAACCACTAATTATATGTTCTCTGATCATAACCATTAATTATATGTTCTCTGATCATGACCATTAATTATATGTTCTCTGATCATGAGCACTAATTATATGTTCTCTGATCATGACCTTTATTTATATGTTCTCTGATCATGACCATTAATTATATGTTCTCTGATCATAACCATTAATTATATGTTCTCTGATCATAACCACTAATTATATGTTCTCTGATCATAACCACTAATTATATGTTCTCTGATCATAACCACTAATTATATGTTCTCTGATCATAACCATTAATTATATGTTCTCTGATCATAACCATTAATTATATGTTCTCTACAAGGATGCCAAGAATCACTTTTTGAGCTTCACTCTCAAGGTGAAGTTCTTGGAATTCATGTCTTCAACACATAATCAGGTTAGGGTCGTGACCTGCTAATAATCCTCTATATAATCTTTAATGGTGAAAAGAATGACAAGATGTACAGCACCGACTATAATAAAATCTAGTTATAAAACCGAATACAACAGTAGCTGTGTAGATTGCAGAGAGCTATTAGAAATGTTAGTCTACGCAACAAAAATTAGAAATCTGAGGATGAAGGTCAAGTAAAACAGTAATGCTTATTTGTTACTAGATCAGATAATAACCTAAAAAATATCCAGTAAATATAGTTTGGGCAGGTAAACGTTGTTGGCATCCGCAAATCTACTGTAATAATAAAATGAAGGCTATACATAGAGACAAAAAAATATCTGTTACAGTAAAGATGGATAGAGGCGTGTGGTGTAGGATAATTCTTCCTTTATCATTGAAAAAAAGTACAGTTCATGAAACTAATGCGGGTAGAAGACAAAAGGTAGAGTACAATGTTTGCACAATATAAGCAATAAAGTTGGAAAATCTATCTGTCCAATATAGTCAGGTAAACCAATATGGCTTTCCAGCATGCAATTAAATTAAATCTATCAAATAGTTGAAGTGAGGCAGGGGCACACACAAAAAAATTCCAATCGGCAGGAGACTAAAGTCTGCAGCAGATGAAATTGTACCTTTCCATTCCAGTCACATCCATTAATCCCTACTGAACTTAACTGCATGTAAGTTCTGTAAATACACTTGTATGGAATTCAGGGGTCTATATTAGATCACTGAACGCTTAGGTAAGCGAACGGTGATTAATCAACCCCCATGTAAGTGAAAGCTTACAAAACCGAACTGTCAGAACAGCAATTTTTTTCCAAGGGAAAAAAATCACTGTTCCAACAAAAAAAAAAACGTAAGCTCATTAAAACATGAGATTAAGTGAGGGTCTTTCCCCCCCACACCCCCCGATGTGGGGGTGCCCCCACCATCCTACTTAAATATACCAACTCTGAGACCGCACTACAATGCTGAAAACGGTAAAGTACCAAAGCGGCCAAGCGAATTATTTCCCAGGGAAAGAATTTGCTTACATGCCGCTTCGATATTTTGCAGTTTCAGTTTTGTCAGTTTGACCAAGACGCATTCGAAAACATGCATCTTCGGTCTGCTGATAATAACCCGAATTCAAGCACACTTTCAATTTTCTAAACCAACCAAGTTAGAAGTCGGGCAGTTGGACACATGATAAATACTTGTTTTACTGCCTTTTACCAGACTCAAAATAATGCCCATGACCTTGCCCGCCTCACAATTTTGTACTACTTGTGAGTACAGCTCCAGCAATATCATCGCATTTGACAATGCGCCCATGTGCCTGCACGCATATGCGTGTGGAAAGATGATGATGCTATGAGGCAATACCATTTTAAAGGCGCCACTAGAAAATTTTGGCACCCTGTTATTATAAAGCTAAATTAATGTTTCTCCAGGAAATGCCATACAGTTGACAGATACTGAGGTATCATTGCAGAACAAACTCCAGAAGACCAGCAACCAGTCAGCTAAAACTCTTTATTCACCAAATGCAAGCAGTTGTTAAGCGCTTTCGTAAACCTTCATCAGAACATCAGTTAATCAAAAACCTTCCCTAAATATACCCCTCACTTGTTATTCACATGACTTATTAATTAAATCTGTTAAAGTAAAACCAACAAATTGCTAAAACCATTATAAAATACAAATTAATTTTATACTATCTGCCATTAATTTTAACGGGGGGGGAGGGTAATAAAACAACTATTGTTTAATCCAGGATAATTACATTCATCTAATAAAATCTGCCATCTTAATTCCTGTTTGTCCAAATGTTCATTTATTACCCACCCTTGTAAATCCTTTTGTACCTGTTCTATAATTAAAAAGTTAAAATTATGATTATCACATTTTTCTACATGCCTATAAAGTGTGTTTGTGCATTCTTTTGTTTTTAATATCTAAAACATGTTCATATATTCACCTTTTAAAGGCTCTACTAGTTTTTCCAATATAAAATGCTAAACACTGGTTACATTGCACAAGGTAAACAACATTAGAAGTGTTACATGAAAAGTGTCCTTTAACTTTATACTTCTTATTCCTAATACAAAAACTATGTGGATGAAGGCAAAGTGGTTCATACAGCCAAACTTGATCTGGCCAAGGCCTTTGATACCAATCATAGAAAAACTCACTAAGCTAGGCATCAACCCCTATATCACCAGGTAGGTTGCAAACTGGTTCACAGATAGAACCCACAGTGTGAAAGTAGCTAACTCCAAGTCAGACTGCCGACCAGTCATGAGTGGAGTCCCACAGGGTTCGATCCTGGGTCCTCTTCTATTTTGTATCTACTTCTCTGAAGTCCAGGCCAACATGAAGGGACTCTGGTTGACAAAGTTCACAGATGATTGCAAGTTGGGAGCTATTATTTACTCCCCAGATTATGTTGACATCCTACAGAAAGGTCTCACTGAGACCAGCAACTGCTGTCAGAACCATGGCCTTAAGCTCAATGCCAAAAAATGTGTCATCACCCCCTTTGGGAAAAACCCAGTTCCCATGAATTACCACATTAATGGTATTCCACTGAACACAGAAGGTGTTATGAGAGATCTGGGAACACAGGTTGACAGCAACCTCTCTTTTGACCACCACATTGCCTCTGTGGTCAGAAAGTCCTCTATGTGGCACATCTAATTACTAAGGGTTTTGCATCCAGGAAGAAAGAGGTCATTGTCTCCCTCAACTCTTCCCTCATTAGGCCAGTCATCGAGTACAATGCCCCATTTGGCATGCACCTCACTAGACACCTGCAACAATTGGAGAGGCCACAAAAGTACCTCATACAGTGGATCCTAGGCCTTAAGCACTTGTCCTATATGGACAGACTCAAAAAACTCCAGCTATTCTCTGTCTCATATCTCCTACTTAGAGGCGATCACTGCTTGACTTACAAAGCCATGTCTGACCCAGCTCTGTTAGAAATGTTACATCTAAAGAAATCCCAATCCCTCCACACTACATACTCCAGAGACCTCAACCTCATTACCACAATCAACAGAACATGCTGGAGGGACAGGTTCATAACCCTGAGACTGCTCATGCTATGGAATTGACTTCCCATACATATCAAGCAGAGCACCTCAGAGGCCCTCTTTAAGAGGAATCTTGATGAGTGGATGGGAAATAGAAAATTCACCCTGGGGATCACTCCAATGTCTCTACTCGACAGAGGCACAGGGAACTAAGGTCAGTTGGCATGATGCCAGGGTAATCCTATGGGCTAGGCTTGTAAAGGCTCCATGGCCATTATCCTAGAACACACCTATGAACCTATGAATACATTTCCATCCATTTCTTTCTGCCATTCTTTCCAAAGAGCTGGTATTCCGTTCCATATCTTTAGGTTATTCAATTAATTTTCTGTTTTTTATGAATGACATTGCAGAGTCTAGATCCTTGACAATTTATCTCATCAGGAAGGAATATTTTTAGTCTTGCACAAAAAAGTAAATGGACTTTAATCTGCTTCTTTTTCAGTTCTTTAATAAGAGGCAAAACAACGTTATCTTTTTTAGATTATTGTCGAAGAATAGTCATTATCAAACCTTACTATCTTTTCATTTAGTTTGACTGGAGATTTTGCCTATGCAGTTTTAAGTATTAATTCCTTGTTCTGTGAAGAAAGAAATGTAACTATGACAGATCTCGGAGCTGCATTTTTGTCAGATGGAGCCATAGCAAGGGACCTATGTGCCCTCTCTATCCCATATGACATGGCTTCTGGTTGTTCAAGTGTACTAGAGAGCCAGGTTGTCAAGAAACATCAAACATGTTAAATCAATACCTTTAATATTCTCTGGCAAACCAAAAATGCAGATATTATTTCTTCGAGATCTGTTTTCCAGATCATTAATTTTATTGGACAGTAGCGTGTTCTGTTTTAATAAAAACATCAGTATTACTTTCTTCCTCTGACAACCTTTTTCCATGTCATTCAAAGCATCTTCTATACTTGTCATTTGTAGTTTCTGATGACTGAGAGTTTCCTGTATTTGCTCCATCTGTTTTGTACAGCTGTTCTTGAAGTTGTCTACCTTAATATCCATTTGGTCCATCTTTGTTGACAATTCTTGTATATTAGCTAGAGTCATTTGTAGCTTTATTTTGAGTGGTGTCTTGAGAGTTTGTTTTAGAATAACTTATCTTGTCAGAGGAAATTTCTTTCAGATAATCATTTTACAGGAAAATATAGGAACATTTGAATAAGTGTTATATGCTGTCATAGAGAATAGTTTCAATTATTATTTTTTTTTTCAAAAATAAATGAAGTACGATAACAGAAAGATAAATTTTCCTATCAGAAATGTGACAAATATAGAAGAGCTGAAGAATTCTGCTTCTATTTCCTCAGCATCATGGCTATGCCCCCCACTGCTGTCACACCTTGATGTGATTGATGTAAAAATCACCCACCTTATACTTACTTACATTACCAAGTAACAGTATGCAAGGACATGCCATTTCTTTGTATTCTTAGATGTTTATTTTTCTATTCCAGTTTCAGCACTTACCTAGGAAAAAAATTTGCTGAAGTGGTCATTCACAAAAATGACAGTTTGCTGTTTACTGGTCAGTGAACAGGCGTTTGCTGACTACATTTTTTGATAACATAATATAGACCCCACTATCTGATATATCGAGAAACAGGAGATCTTAGATAACAGAGTCCTTAAGGGCATGAAAAGTAAGGCACATGTCTCATCTCAAGAGCTTATTTGACATAAAGTACAATAACAGTGATTATAACCTTTCCTAATAACTAATCTTTTTGAGGTCTGAATCATTTTTGTTAAGGATATCTGCATTTTTTTCACTTTTTTTAATGTCCCCAGGATTCAATAAACTTTGTGCAGTAATAGTGTTATTCCTGCACGGAGTGAACTGTGTCCATTTCCACATAGCCTTAACAGTAGCGCACCATACATATTCATGAAGGCGCGCTACTGATAAAGCTAAGTAGATACTAACAATACTGAGTGCAGGGGGCGTGTTTTAGTAGTGGCTGCTCATCCAACATGCCCCCTGCACTCTGAAAATGCCATATTGCACTTTCTAAGTGCTTTCAGTGTCTGTGGACACTGAGAGCAGGAAATGTAAATAGGAAGCAATGCAGGGGTTGTGTGATAGGTACTGTCACACACCTCCTGCATTGTCAAAGTGCTGTACTGCACTTTCTAACTGCTGTCAGTGTCCACGAACACTGAAAACAGCTATTGTAATAGGAAGCAATGCAAGGAGTGTGTGACAGGTACTGTCATACACCTCCTGCAATGAGAAAGTGCTGTATGGCACTGTTAACATGTCTCAACCTCTTAGGTCAAAATATTGGCCAAAGCCTAACATGATGGGGGAACAAATAGGGACAGATCATAAATATTGCCCTTACAAACTTAAAATGTTGATAGAGGAACAGGGTTTGTATTAACATAACAGCATGTAGGGAAGGAGTAGAAGTCTGAAACTCCAAATGTATGCCATTATGTAGTGACTTCAATCCTGATATGTCCCATACAGACTTAGACAGTTAATAGAATGACAGGTAGTGCATTACCAAATATGACTTACAAGTAGTATTGATACATGATTTTAAAGTGCTGTTATTATTTTTTTCCATTCTAAGTTAAGTTTAAGCATAGCTGAGCAGGTTTGAGTGTTATAGCCCTCTCCTCAGCATTGCTTAAAAATCACATATGAGCTAAATACAAATGTATAGCTCAAATCCTTAACAACAAGATAGTGTAGTGATTAGAGTACCAGCATTGCATGCAGGAGTTAATGGTTCGAGTACCAAAACAGACACTTTATTTTTACATGGGAAAGAATTGTTAAAATTATTTTTTTTATGTTAAAGTATGTAGTAATAGATTTTTGTTACCCAGGGTAGTGTAGCTAGTTCAAAATGGAAGTATGACTGCATATATATAACATTATATATAACATATGAAATCACCCATGTATACAGAAGTATCCCATACAGTATAGTCACACCACAAGGTAATGTAATGAAAGCACATAGGGGGACATCATGTAAAGTAAATCATATGCACTTAATAATATGTCAGTAAAGATGAATTAATCTACAATTCTGATATTTTGTAAAATGAAAAATGAGCAATGCTAAACAGTGCTCAGCCATGCTTAGCTGGTTTAAGTATTGCTTAGACATAAACTCTAAACAGCAGTCAGGCCAGCTAAGAGGATTTGTACACTGTTAGGCAGTGCTCAGCATTTACCCCTTTAAGCACTGCTCAACTCAGCTTAGCTGATTTGCTCACTGCTTAGCTGAGCTTAGCATTTTCAAAATGGTCCAATAATGGCAAAGGGTGGGACTATAGCCTTATTTAAACTGTACAGTTGAGAATACAGCCATAACCTGTTGTAGTCTGATCTCTACAGGAACCATGCATGTGTTGGAGAGGGAGCGTGCTTTCTAGTGTAGCGCTGGGGTATTCAGGAGTCCAGGGTCATGGTTGGGCTCCTTGTAGAAAACCAAGATGACAGACTGCTGCAGGGCCAGTACCAGGGCTCTCAGTGTAAAGCGGATGCTTGGGACCATCTGATACACAACTTCACCAGTGCCACTGGAATCCCCTGAACTGGTGAGCAGGTATGGCATCATTATGCCAACTTAAAGCAGAGGAAGGGGGAGCTCTTGGCCCAGTGGATCCAAGATGCATGGGCATGGAATGTTCCATTAGTTAGTAAGTATCTCATCCACAGCTGTACCAAATTCAATCCTGAGTATGTGATAGACAGGTATGCATAATGTTTGTTTTCTCACCCTACAGCTGCAGTGGAGAGGGTTATCAATGTTGAGGCCCATGCTGACAGACTGACAAGGCTGCACCAACAGGCTGGTGAGTAAAGAACTACCTTGCAGCATATAGTGAAATAAACAAGGAGTAAATCATTTACTGCCAGTAGATGCAGTGTGTTCTGTGTCCAACAATTAAATAAATGTTTGCCAGACTAATATTGATCTACAGGATATGCAGTAGTAAAGCACTGTGTCATAGATGTACAATAAAGACCTAAACTACCAACTGTCATGTTTACTCTGGTATGTTGTTGTACAAATAGAATGTGTACAGGTTCTTCACAGAAAATATGGCTTTGACAGCATGAATTTACTGAGCTTGTCTGAGAACCAGCTATTATCCAAAACAGTAGATTTTGGAGCTGTAAAACAAGATATAAATGAAATATGAAATATGTTATGCACTAAGATCCAAACCCTGAATAGTAATGTCTAATATATTATAGTATGTAGCATTGCCTTGTGTTAACCTTTGCTTTCCTGATGGTATTATTTCAAAGGATTAATACACAGTACACTAATTTTCTGTCATGCATGAATCAGAGTATTACAAGGTCAGACTGTCTAACCCACAGAGTAATAGGCAGAAATCAGTCAAACAAGAGACAGCAGTTCCCCAGTAGCTCAGTGTGATGAGAAATAGCCTTTTCATTTATTTTAGAACATCAAGACATGGTTAGAATCCAGGGAGTAGTACTGAGATGTGTGCATATATACACTCAAGAAATATTGATATTTGTAGAAACAGTCAGATAGTGGTAACAGATATTTTCCCCACAGGTCTTACAGGTAAAGAAATGTTTGTAGTAGCTGTATGAAGGGTATACCAATACACCATGTGCAACTGTCCCACTGTCCAACCCCATGCCTGCAAATGACAGAAGGATAGGTACATACACCATGCACTCTTCCTGATACATGTCTCTCAAGTGTCACACTGTCAGTGGTCACTGCTGCCAATCACCTTGGACACAAATAGGAATCCAAATGAAGTTTGCCAGAAGCAGACACACACAACATCAGTGCAGGGTACCCCTTCTTTGTCAGATATATAACTCTGACATGTACAAGCCTCCCTCGTAATGTAGCCATAGTTGTCCCAGTCTGCTTCATACCAGTACAGGTTGACAGTTTGACAGGTATGTATGTGCTACAGAAGCTGTGGGCCATAGGCAGAAGCATGTAGCAGTACTGTTGTGAAAAATATAAGCCTATACAGTTGTTACTGGACTTTGTCTCACTCCCCACCCATCATCTGCATCACTAATTATTACTCATATACTATGGGTATGTTTTCCTCAAAGCTTAATGTTGGGACTTCTGTTGTATTATTGATTATATATTTAATTTATTGCATATTAATATACCTTGTTCAAATACCATTGTTGGTGGCTATTGCCATCAATGTAACTGGCATGCTGTTACAATGCTTACTGTTGTTCCATTTATGCATGTGCTCTTTTTGCTCTGATTTCCAACCACCCTTCCTGTCTAAGGTGTTTACCCCTTCATATGTCATATACCACCCTTGTCTGCTGTGGTGTGTGTTTTGTCTATCTGCAAATGCAACCTATCCTACCCAGCCTACCTCCCCAAACATACCGACAGCCCTTCCCCAACATCCCACTCTCACCTTAATAAAAAAAGGGCATCTGTCCAGCAAAATTATCATTGCCATATACATAGCTTTACATTTCTCCTCCATGTCCAGTGACATAAATCTAGCAACACTCAAATTACTCTACAAATGTATGTTGCCAACACCCCTCCCTGTGGGGTGTGAGGCTGTAAATTCCAAATTTTTCACATCAGTCACAGCTGTTGCTACAGTAGAAATGTACAGCTATGGTCCTCTCCTACACCCATCCTGTACATTCCAAGCTGGTTTTCCTAATGTTTTGCCCCCTGCTTGCCCCCATTTCCCCACTTTCCCACCACCCTTTTTTCTTTACTTTTTTTAAAATTAGCATGGGTATAAGTGGGAATAAGTACTGCTAAGCGGGGCTAAGAGGACTTAAGCATCTGTTAGCATTGCTTAGCTTCACACAAAACCACTCAATTTTGCTTATAACTGCTTAAAAGTGCTTTAATCACTCTGCCTCAATCAGCCTTTTTTCTGCCCAACAACAATATAATGATCCTTGTCAAGTCTCGAACCCAGGATGCTGTACACTATACAGTAACGTACCACTACACCATCTGAACTGTAGAGATTTGGAATGCTTTTATAAACATATCATGCACAATGTTCATTTAACATACATACTCAGCCTCTTACTGCAAGACATCTGTAAAAAGCCTGACAAAGTGGGGGATAAAGGGCAAACAATAGTGACATATATGAAATATGGCTGTTATAAGTGTAGACGTCTGCTAGAGTAGCATGGTTTATTTTGGCATATATTTTCTGATAGTTTTCAGGTCTGAAACAGAAATGATTGTCATCATTTACTGATGTCAGTGCTCACATCATCCCAGTGATTTGTCAGAAATACAAAACTGCTATGGGGAACAAACCAAAAATATGAGCCACGCATCTGGGCAGTGTATAGAAATCTGGACAGTGGAGAGGTATGACTGCAGTCATGTAACAGAAGGGAGAAATATTGAGAGCTGCCAACCATTTCACCCAGCACCTTCTGAACTAGTCAGACCAACACAACACTACCCCAAATCAGCTCTGGGGATTTACTCATCCATTTGCAAATATATTATGCACTACAAGGATGTAACTGTAGGAAAAAGCAGACATCGGTCAGAAATTGTCCACCCACAACCATTTGCACCACAGTCACACCAACATACCAATATGCCAAATGAACACTAGAGTATAACGAGCTTTGCTCAGCTTATTGGTTAATGTAATCTAAAAACACCGTGGAGTGTGCTGGCAAACTATTATTTTGTAAATGCCAATTTCCACGTGCTTGTTACAATGATGTTATCTTCTCAAGTGTTATAGAGCACACTGTACTAAGACACTTGCCCTGTCCATATTGAGTGCCTATTTTGGATATCAGCCTGTTTTGAACAGAAAAGCTTTTGTTTTGTCTTAAATGAGCTATGCTCATTTGGTGGGCCAAATGGTAAAACTGAGTGCTCAGGATGCTTTTGAATTTGTTAAATGTGCCCACCAAATGCCAACTTCCACTTGCTTAATGCAAAGATGTGTGCTACTCTCCCAAAGTAGTCTTTGGCGCCCATATAAAGCACATTGCACTGCTCCTAGCCTACTCTGCGATGCCTACTTGTAGTATTGAGTAAAATTGAACACTTCTACATGCTATTGATTAACTGCTCTTGTAACAAACTATTTGTAGAAATGATTGTTTTATTTTCCTCTCTTTGTTATATAATGTTTGTAGATTTTACCTTCTTATATGCTTAGTAACTACCTATTACTGCTACTAGGAATCAAGGTGCGCTTTGCATTACTAAAATACTACTTTTTCTCAACTTTCTCTCCTGTCTTCTAGCTTTTTTGCCCTGATTTACCCCTGCGATTCGCCTGGGTGGACACCTAGACCTAACTAAATTAATACAGCTCATCCAAGCAATTGTAACAACTCTGCTGCCTCATTCCCTTTTGAAACTGAACCAAAGAAGAATCTCAGGAAGTATGTGCATCGGCTGCTAAACCTTTAATTACCTTACTGTTTAAGCCTTGCTAGCTGTTTTATTACAGTCCCTGTCAGGAAAGCCAGCAGCCTAAATCCCCTTGTTTCCAGCTTCTCCGCTCTTCCCCCTCTTCCCGTTCCCTCACTTATACTAGCTCCCCTTTTTCCTTCGGTCCAACTTCATCCAGAGAATATCCTTGTGGACTAAGGTGTACTTCTGCTTTTGTCCACTAGGTGGCAGCCTCCCCCACTAACATTGACCTCACTTTACTCACTTAAGTATTCTCTCTAAGCTCTAACAGCTCTTTTCGTCACTCTATTTCTCCTACACTCTTTAGCCCACTCTATGCTCTAACATTTCTTCTCTCACTCTGTCTCCTAAATTCTCCTAGCCCACTCTTCCCCAACACATCCAGGTCCTCTCTACTTACCTTTCAGCAAACTTACCCCCCTGCACACAACGCTCCACTGATAGGTTCTTGATCCTTTCCAGCCCTCTTTGGTTCTACCCGCTCCGTTCACCCTGTGGGCTCACTCCGCTCCCCTACCCTGCCCCCAATTCCCACCCGCCCCAGCACCTCTACCTATATTCCCCCATAACCACACCCACTTCCATCCTACTCCAATCAATCACATATTCTCTAAAGTTAACCACTCCCTTATTTCCCGCCCAAACTAACCTTCATTAACTTCCAAGACTATCCCTCCTAGCCAATAGGATTCCTCTTTACCCTCAACTCCCACTCCCTCTCCACTCCTAAACACAACTCTCCACTCTTATACTATTAATTCAGTCCTTAGCAGCCCCTATATACATATATCTCCCTTAGAACCACATTTACTTCATCAACAACATTTCAACTGTACATACTCCCCATTTCATTATGCTTTCAAAAACCTCATTCATCTCTTTTTTACTTCTAATAGTTCTTAATTTATCCTACCTTTACTACCTCACCCAACCCCTTAACTCATACCACTCACAATCCCTCCATGTTACCAACCACCTACACTTCCCCCTACCATATTCACACACTCCTATTTCTCCACATCTATATCCTATAAATAACCTCCTACTTTTCCCATACAAACTTATCACCTCTCAAAAACATTTTACCCCCATAGCAACTAGCAAATGCTTTAGATTCACAACATAACCCAATCTTCTTACTAAACTGTCCAACGACCTTACTAATCCATTCTTACATCTAATCTCCAGTCTATTATCAGGTGACATCCATCCCAACCCAGGCCCCTTCACATCTTCTACTACAGACAAGTCCATACTATTTACTTCTTTTAATGCCCAAAGTATAGTCAACAAAGTCCCAAACCTCCATGCTTGGCTCATACATAATAATCCTGACATCCTAACCATCTCTGAAACATGGTTAAAACCCCATAGAAAAGACTCTGAAATTATTCCTCCAAACTATTCTATCATAAGAAAAGACAGGTCCCATAAAAAAGGGGGTGGAGTAGCTCTCCTATACGCATCCTCATTATCAGTTACCCCCGATAACAAACCTATTCCACACTTAAAAAATGCTGAACTACTCCTCACCTTACTCCAAGTTAACCTACATAAACACATATGTATAGCCTCAATCTACATCCCCCCAGGGGTTAATATTTCTACACTTGAAGATATCCTCTCCTGGCTCTCCAACAACATTAACAATGAAACTATAATCCTAGGAGATATGAATATTAACTGGGCCTCCATTCAGTCTCATAAAAACCACCATAATATCAACCTCTACAATTTTTCACAGCTAACCAACACTGTGACATACCCCTCAAAAAACATTTCTAGCGGCAGTATTCTAAATTGGATTCTAGTCTCTCATCCCCATTATTTCCCTGACAGTGGCACTCTTCCTGATCCTCTCAGTGACCACATACCCATCTTCACTCATCGATTCCCATCACTCCTGCATCGCACCCATAATTATATTACTATCCGTAACCAAAAAAACTTTAACCCAACAACCTTTTCAAACTCTCTAAAAGCAATTAACTGGAATTGTCTAAAAACATTATCTCTAGATAACGCAGTTTCCCATTTCAACTCAATATTCCTAAAACTACTTGATTCCCAGGCACCCTTAAGGACTAAAATAATAAAAATTAAAACAGCCCCTTGGATAACCAAAAGCACACTAGCGTCTATGTGACACAGAGATAAAGTCTGGGCACACTACCAGAAAAACAAATCCTACATAGTCCATAATGAATATAAAATACTTTGAAATAAGGTAAAAAAGCTCATAATCTCTGATCAACAAAATTACTTTTCCACACTCCAAAACAATAATAAATCAAACCCTCAGAAATTCTGGAAAGGTATCTCTACTCTCCTTAACCCCAGCAAACCAGATACCCCTACCCCAGACCCAAATGCTCTTGACCTAGATTTGGCTACCCAATTTAACTCTTTTTTCATTGATTCTATTTCCAAATTAACATCATCTTTCTCTAACACCACTACATACTCCAATACTCCCCCACCCTCCCCCACCAGCACTCTACCCTGCACTGCTACTACATCCTCACTCCCATCTACTAACTCTCGTCCCTCTTCTCCTACTCCTACTCCAACTACTTCATTATCTTCTTCTGCCCCTAATTCCCCCTCTTCACACTCTCCTTTTTTCTCATTAAAACCTATACCCACTTCCACTATAACGAAACTCCTTGTAAAACTGAAGCCATGCACTAATGCTCCTGATAATATCCCTTCTTACTTTCTTAGCAAAGCTGCTGAAGCAATCGCCTACCCCATTAGCATTTTAATCAACCATTCTATCCAAGAATGTATAGTACCTCAAATTTGGAAAAAGGCCTTTATTATACCTTTACATAAAGGTGGCAACAACAACAATGTTACTAATTTCCGCCCATCGTTATTCTGTCCCCCATCTCTAAACTCCTAGAAAAATGCATCCAACTACAACTCCTTCCACATCTCTTAGATAATCACCTACTAACTCCCACACAACACAGATTCAGACCAAATCATAGCACTATGACCGCCCTCCTCTCCTTCCTTGAAATTGTAAATAAAGCCCGAGACTCTGGCCAAATTGTTTCTACCCTACTACTCAACCTCTCCAAGGCCTTTGAAACTATCTCCCACAGCCTGCTATTAACTAAACTCTCAAAACTTAACTTATCTCCCTCCTCTCTGAACTGGTTCTCCAGCTACTTATCTAACAGATATCAAGCAGTCAAATGGAAAAAGGCTACCTCCTCATTTCTAAATACCCTTACTGGGGTACCCCAGGGCTCTATACTGGGTCCCCTTCTCTTTAATATATTTATAAATGATTTCTGCAACTCTATCCCATTCTCAGATATCATCCAATACGCTGATGATTCTACTATTATTTGCTCTGCCACTTCTATCCCCTCACTCCTAAAACTGACTCAAGATACCTTTACAATCACTGAGCAATGGATGAAAAGAAATCACCTAGCACTCAATGCCTCTAAAACTAAATTAATGTTATTTACCCCCTCTAAGGCAACTTCTTTCGATATAAACACATTCTCCATCACTAGTCAAAATAATGTACCTCTGGAACTGGTGTCAGAGACCAAGTTACTTGGGGTCCAAATTGATAGCCAGCTCAAATTCAACTCTCACCTACAGCTAAATATAAAAAAAAACATCAAAAACTAGGTCTGCTTTACTGACAATATCATTACCTCACACCTGCTTCCAAAATCACCCTCTCTACTTCATTTCTCATCCCCTCCCTTCTCTACGGAGCTCCACTCCTAACTAATCTACAGTCCTCTCTAAAAACACAACTTTCCTCTTGCTACAACAAAATTGCCAAGTTCGCTACCAACTATAAGTCCTCCACCCACCACTGTTCTTCTCTCCAAAAACTAAAATGGCTAGAGCTACCCAGTTATCTCGCATATATTCAACTAAATCTTGCACATAAGCTTATTTTCAACCCTTCCCTCTATCCCTCCCTTTCATCAGCTTTAAAAATGCACCTTCCTGATAGAGTATTAAGGTCCAACAATCAAAATCTTTTAGAAGTATATAAACCAACTCGTCCCCCAGGAAAAAATTGTCTGTCTTATGGCCTAAGTGTTTGCTTCCAAATATGTTATTATTTCTCAATATTTTCATGCTAAATTTCCTTTTAGTCTGTATTATCTATTAAATTCATCACTAGTCTGTATTCATTCTAGTTTTGATGAATTTACTTGCAAATTATTTTTCTGTATCTTTAACCTTTGTATAAGAGTATAATTTGTGCAACTATTAAGAACAACCTATTGTAACATATTTAGTTTTGGAGCTTTTCTCCCCAGGACTCCATTGAAAATGGGTTCATTTGGCCCAATGGACTATCCTGGTAAACCAACTGCAAATAAAATAAAAAATAAATAAATAACGACTGCTTGAACAAACATATCCTGATTGCCTGTCACACACTATACTGACATATACTGCCACAAGTCTCAGTCTCCTGGGAATCCTGAAGTGTTACAGGACATTTTTCAGTCTGCCCCTACAAACATATACACCTGATAGACCACCAGCAACTGTAGCAGCATGCACAGTCAGTTAGAAAAGGATCTATGACACTCACATCTGCCACTCTACCTACTCAGCCCAACAAACATTTAAACACTATACTGCTACACAATTTTGACAGTCTGTTAACAATGGCCAGACATACATAACTCTCAACTGTAAAGATTGCCACAGAATGTCCAGGGTGTGGGACCATATTTATGGCCAATGCCGCATACCACTTCTGGGAGTCTGCTAAGTAACTGGGATGATATCAGGAGTGAAGTAACTAAACAATGATATACCATACCACTGAACCTATTACTGCAAGACATCTGGACAAAGCCTGACATACTTGGGAGACAGGGGGGGGGGTGAAAAGAGGGACATATCTTACACAATGGTGTTAAAAACCTGAAACAGTTGCTGGTCTTACAGGATTTGTTGTAACATAACATCTCTGAAGGATATGATGTCTGAAACACAAATGGATGTCAACATTTACTGACCTCAATCCTCACATTATCCTACTGTTTTCTCAAAAACAGACATTGTCTGAGGAACACACCAAACATAAGAGGCAAACCTCTGGGAATTCTGCTGACATCTGGACAGTTGAGAGATATCAACCACAAATTCAAGTAGAAAGGTCTGGAAAACAGAACCACCAACAGGCAAAAGTGAAGTTAAACAGCTCACAATAAGGCTCCAAAATATCCAAAATGCTCCAAGGTATTTTCTACTTGAATTTGTGGTTGGTTTTGCAGCGTTTTTCTGTTCTTGTTGTGCTTGCAGTTGAGAGATATGCCATAGACATATCACTGTCAGACATCAAGTCATGCAGAAAATGCATGTCCAGACAAACCCTGTTAATCTAGCAATCTTCTATGTGTATAACAGAAATACTTACTTACAATCTATACCTCAATCTGGAACTTTGTACCACATTTTGTTGGGCTGTCTCCATATTTCTTGTTTTAAGAGGTATTTCCACCTACCTTCTGTGAAGCTGTAGCCCCCATACCTCCAAAATGTCTTCTTCACAGGCAAGGCAAAGCGGCAAGTGCCACATGAAGGGCTTAATTATAGCACTGTGTTGCTGTGGTATTGGCTAATGGAAAGACAACGCAGCCAATTTGGATGCAAGTAGCAAGTGGGAGACACCAATTGGTCCACAGGCCATCACCTGCTCATGAGCATTACTTACAAAAAGCAAGCTGCTGCCTATGCAAAACAGGTCTGAACCCGACTACACAAACACAGATTGTGGCTACATAAACCTAAACATTTGCATTATTCTGAGGAAACTCTTCAGCACTATAACAGGTATGTTCATAGGTTCATAGGTAGGTACTAGGCTATTGGCCCTAGGGTCTATATAAGCTAGCCAAAAGGTAATCTGGCTTTCGATACCCAAGAAAATTATTTTCTGCACCTGTCGAGCAGAGCCACAGAAGTGATCCCCTGGGTGAAGTTCCTATTTCCCATCCAATCATCAAGATTTTTCTTGAAGAGTGCTAATGAGGAGCTTTGTTTGATATAGATAGGTAGTTTGTTCCAGAGTATGGGACGTCTATGGGGCAGGAATCTATCCCTCCAGCATGTCCTGTTTATTGTGGTGACAAGGCTTAGGTCCCTAAGTGTGTAGCTCAGAGGGATTGGGATTTCTTTAAGTGGAACATGTTCAACAGTTCTGGGCTTGACATAGCTTTGTATGTTAGGCAGAGATTGCCTCTGAGTAGGCAATATGCAACAGAGTAAATTTGTGGTGACAAGGCTTAGGTCCCTAAGTGTGTAGCTCAGAGGGATTGGGATTTCTTTAAGTGGAACATGTTCAACAGCTCTGGGCTTGACATAGCTTTGTATGTTAGGCAGAGATTGCCTCTGAGTAGGCAATATGCAACAGAGTAAAGCTGGAGTTTTTTTAAATGGCCCAAATAGGGCATCTGTTTGAGGCCAGTAATCCTCTTTGTGAGGTATTTCTGTGGCCTTTCCAGTTGTTGTAGATGTCTTGTGAGGTACATACCAAAAGTGGCTTGTACTCTATAATGGGTCTAATGAGTGACGAGTAGAGGGGAACAATGACCTCTTTTTTCCTGGATAAGAAACCTTTTGTGATGAGGTGTGCCATGTAGAAGGATTTCCCGACTACTGTGGCAATGTAATTATCAAGGGAAAGACTACTGCCCACCTGTGTCTCAAGGTCTCTTATCATACTTTCGGTGTTAAGTAGACTACCACCTATGTGGTAGTTCATGGGTACAGAGTTTTTACCAAAGGGGATGACAATGCACTTTTTGGCACTGAGCTTGAAACCATGGCTTTGACACAAGTCATCTGTCTCGGTGAGGCCCTTTTGTAAGATGTCCACATCATTAGGAGTTTTGATTATGGCTCCTAGTTTGCATTCATCTGCAAACTTCATTAGCCATAGACTTTCTGTGTTAGCCTGTACTTCAGAGAAGTAGATACCAAACAGGAGCAAACCCAGGACTGAACCCTGTGGTACTCCACTTGTCAGTGGTCTGAAGTCAGATTTGGAGTCTGCTACTTTCACAGGGTGGGTTCTGTCAGTGAACCGGTTGACAACACATCTTGTTATATAGGGATTTATACCTAGTTTAGTGAGTTTATCTATAATTCCAGTATGAGGGATGGTGCCAAAAGCCTTGGCAAGACCTAGATATGCTGTGTGAACCACCTTACCCTTGTCTATGGCTTTGGTGACGGCTTCAAAGATGTCTATCAGGTTTAGGAGACATGATCTGCCTTTTACAAACCTGAACTGAGTGAAGTCCAGAGTTGGAGATTACCAATGTTTTTGTTTATAAGTTCCATGATGATACATTCCATGGCCTTGTAGACCAGGCTTGTCAGGCTAATGGGGCAGTAGTTCCTGGGGTCCATGGTGGCCCCCCCTTTGTGGAGTGGGATAACTATCACTGTGCACCATTCAGTTGGCACAAAGCCTGAGGTGAGGCTATGACTGAACATGGTACTTAGGTGGGGTGCCAGTTTGTTCTATAGTTCATGTAGAACACAGCCAGGGATGTTGTCAGGTCCCATGGATGCTGGGTTCTTGGCTTTGAAGAGTGCAGTTTTTATCTGTGCAGCCATAATTACAGGAACTTTGCATTCTTCTGGTATAGTGATGGGTCCTTTAGGGGGTGAGGGGGGGGGGGTAAAGTTAGCACTGAACATATCTGCCAGGATGTTGGCAATATCAGTTGTTCTGTATATTTAGTGCCATTGTGATGTAACTCAGAGCAGATCTGAGTGTTGCCATTGAGATTTGTGACATAGCTATACAGTGCTTTGTGGTTGTCTTTAGAATCATTGGCAATTTTGTTTTTGTAACTAGCTTTGGAGGATTTTCTGAGGGCTCTCAGCTTCTTACTGAGGATGACCAGGGAGTTCTTCCAGTCATGGGATTTTACTCTTTTTTTGCAACAGTTTCTTTCATCTGTTGTAGAGTTTGTTTATGACAGGGGACCACCAGTTTGGCTTCCTTTTTTTAGAGGATAGCATCTTGGTTCTGTTAGGGATAGCACAGTCCATGCACTCATGTAAGTGCTTATTAAGGGAATTTGTGTAGGATTCAACAGTCGTACTTCTATTGTCCATCTGCATGGGTGTTGTGAAGTTTGCCACTTATTTCTTAGGAAGCTTAGTTGGCTTTGGAGAAATTTGTTACAGTTGTTTCCCTAATGGGCGGTGGGGGTGGGATGTGGATGTCTAGGGTGATTAGCTTGGGGTCGGATCTGACCAATAAGGAGTTGATCTCTGGTGTGGAACACCGGTCACCCATGTTGGTAATGACCAGGTCTAGGATATTGCTGCCCCTGGTGGGGGTGTGGATAAGTTGATCGAAAGCATTGGAATTTATGAATTCCAGAAAATGTTTAGCAAAAGATTTGATACATGAGTAGTTTTTCCAGTTAATGGTGGGGTAGTTGAAATTGCCCATTATTAGGGTTTTGGGTCGTACCCTAATATTTTCCAGTGTATCAAGAAATGAGGAGAGGGAATCCTAGGGCATGGTGGGGGATTTGTAGCAAGCTACAATTTGTATTGTGGTCTTGCCCAGAGTTAGTTGCACTTGGATAATCTCAGATGCATTATGCTGAGCAACTAGTCTGGAGATGTGGATATCCTTAATGAATATGGACATGCCTCTAATTTTAGTGTTTCTGTCCAGGTTAGATGGCCGAAAGGTGTGGTATGAATTATAGCCTGGTAATGCAGGGGTGCTCTCTGGAGCCATGAATGAGGTCTCTGTCACTGCACAGATGTCGATGTTCTCCATTTTAAAGAGTACCTCGAGTGAGTGTATTTTGAGGTTTAGATTTCTAAATTTCTAACACTGAGTAGCATTACCCTCAGATTTTGCTTGCTTGTACCTGTTATGGTGGTGAATTTGTCATTTGAACCTTGCCTAAAAAAGGCACAATAGAAGTGGCAAGAGCCTTAGCCAGTATCTGGAACCCCAAGGGTGACAGGTGCAGGCCATCTCTGGCAAAGCATTGTGGCCTGTCAATCATGTCATCCCAGGCAGACAGACACTGGATCCCCTTAGAATGACACCAGAAGCTTAGCCAATTGTTGAAGTCAATCACTTTTTCCTTATACTGTAGTATCATTCTGCGTGATGGCAGGATGCTACTCAGGGCTAGGGTTATACCTGCTTGGGCTACAAGATTGGAGAGCTCCTCCATGTCTCTTTTCATGTAGTTCAGGGAGGTACTTCTCAGGTCATTCACACCAACATGTACAATGACAGAGTCATATTTGTACTTGTTGTTGAGTGAACTGAGTGTGTGTGTTATGTGGTGGATCCTGGCACCAGACAGGCAGCTGACAGTAACTTTCTCCTTGTTCAGGTTGGTGAGTGGAACATCAGTGTGCCTGACTATAGAGACACCTAGCACTAGAGTGTTGGGTACGTTGTAATGCGTTATGGGCCGTTGTTGAGTGTCACACTGAGTTTGTGGACTATGTGTCATTTGGGTTGTGTTGGGTGGTGGAGGTTGCTTGTGTTTCTGCTTTGGAAATCAATCAATTAAGCATGAAATGGAATGCAGAAGGGGGGATGGAATAATGTGAAATAAGAAGTTAAACAATAAGTCTCAACAAGATTTGCTGGACTCACATGTTGCTGTCCAGCACCTATGGCCATTCCTGCTGACCCTGTCTGCAGTGACATAGATCACAGCTCTAGCCCCTGAGTCACCCCAGTAAAGGTCAGCTCATATATAACTACTACTGAAGTGTCTGTTGTCCAATACTGACTGTGACACTACTAGGGCAGCTACCTGAGATGTTGTAAATATTCATATGTCACCTGTGAATGCTACTATGATACATATGTTTGTCTTACCAATGTAAGAGACCTATATAGGGTATGTGCATAGTAAACAACTGGCCCAGAAGTGTGTTTGAACTGTATATTATATACTGTGTGCACACCTTTCACCTGTACAGAGTTTTGCATGCAGACCATATGTTTGCCTCATTTTTGTAGTCAATGCCTCATACAGTTGTGTATTGTCTGGTAAATCACTGGCAACCCAGTAAAGACTGAAGCCATAATATAATAGCATACATTTGAATGTCAGATGCCATATCCTGTGGAGAATTTCTGTGAATGTGAAACTGTCTTTGCTAGCAACTAAGTGTGCTACAGCTAGATGTATAAAGTGTCACTATTTTCTGGCTTTTGCTCACCACTGATATGTGCTTTTGTCCAGATGTCTTTCTCCAATAGGAGCTAGGAGTCTTAGCATGAAACTAATGTCATTGCAAGAGTACCTCGTCCTGGAGGACGCTGACATTTGTGCAGTCACTGACACCTGGTTAGCAACTGTGGGGCACACACAAACCTTGCCAGGTTAATCATCCCACCATATGGTTAGACACCAAATGGAGGGCTACAAAGGCAAAGGAGGTGGAGTGTTAAACAGTATCATACACATACACAACTCCAGGCTAGCCAAATAGTACGATGCATGGGAGACATCCCAAGTGCAGTTAACAGTTGATAAAATGCCTACTCAAATCATAGCTAGCTACAGGCCTCCAATCATGACTCCAGACACCCACTACACCTATCTGGACAACTGTAAGGTCTAGCCTGAAGGCCCCATAGGTGGCAAAGCTGTGCCAGACTTTACCAGTAGTGTGTGTTTTTGTGTGTGTGTGTGTGTGTGTGTGTGTGTGTGTGTGTGTGTGTGTGTGTGTGTGTGTGTGTGTGTGTGTGTGTGTGTGTGTGTGCGCGCGTGCGTGTGTATCAGGAAACATAATACTGCTGGGTATTAATTTACATATGTTGTCTTCCCCTCACAGGTGAACATGGGGGTTGGTGTCTCTCCCCCTCACAACCTGATGTCAATGTCTTAGCAGACTCTCATGATGATTGCGGTCACAGTGAGGCACAGGTGGGGTTGTCAGGGGCTGAATCTGTGCCATTGATTGGTATCCCACTTTCACACACAATGTCCTTACACAAAATCAGTATGCCTACACATACCCAGTCCCCAGCAGTTACAGATAATGGACAATTGGAGGGTGGTGGCATGGAACAGCCTAGTGTGATGACTATGGCAAGTGCGACTGTAGACACTAGCCATAGCCAGAGAACAGGTGAAGTCACACACAGGCAGATAGACAGGGGTGCTCGATGGAGACTGCTGCCCATGAAGCCCCTGTCACAAGTGTCACAGCAGGTGTCACCAGATGCATGTTATGGTCCATCATGGAGGTACAGGCGCATTCTCCAGATGTTCAAGGTCATGAATGCAGCACTTCCTGCCATGCATAATGCCCTCCATGGCATTTGTGATGCCGTACATCATTTTGCCAATGTTGTGGATAGACAGTGGAGTGAGACATTGCCACTGCTCAACCATGCAATGTCTGTGCTTGAGCATGTGGTGGGAGTAGGGCATCATCCAGGTGGACGTAGGTCAGCAACAAGATTAACTGAGAGCCCACATGGCCATTCACATTCACAATCCCATACTGGCAGTGCCACCAGCACTACTGAAGGTAGGTTGCTGTCCACACCACACTGGAGCAGGCCATAGGCACATGGTCCTGGCCAGTCCTATCAGGGATGCAGATCCAGCAGAAAGCAGTCACCATCGAGGAGTAGTACTGCATCTGTTGTTGAGCCTGGTGGTGCCAGTGAGACTCCTGGCAGAACCAGTTCCCATGTCCCTGGCAGGAGATGCTGAACTGTACATCCTGCCATGTACGGTCCATGGCTATCCATGTGTCAGGCATCCCCATGGCTTGATTATGTGCATACAAACATTCACACATCTCTATCACAGGTCGGTCACCACCAGACATGCACAACTCCTCTGCATGGCACAGTTGAACACAACCCCTCCAGGCTTTCACACACACACACACACACACACACACACACACACACACACACACACACACACACACTCAACCATATGGCCCAGCCCAGGCCTCTGGCAAAACCACACCCTGTGCATGTGATGATACTTGTGCTACATCCATGTTATCCACACCATCGATGCAGGGACATGCTCATATGGGTCTGATGCACAGGGTGAATATAGTACAGTGTAGTAATGTAATGTTGTGTAAGGTGCTATCTGCTAGCAATAGTTATGGGTACACATTGAGGTTATGTACCATTTTAGCCATGATGTATTATTATTAATTAATGGAATAATGTGATTTGTTGGTTGTAGTCACATGTTACCTTTTTGTTCTTATTTAAAACTGTTGTGTTATGATGTATATTGTTTTAGCATTGAGAATGGCTGTTTAACTGAAAGCTTTGCTGTATTAAAGTGTGTTTCTGATGGAGGACTTGTGCTTTTTACCTTGCATACATACCCATGCCACAGCCAGGTAGCCTTCATACTTGTCACCTGGGTGTTTTGTAGTACCACAGGCTCACACATACAGAGGAGGTTACTTGAGTACTGGCACTAGGTCCCTCACAAGCTTAGTCATTACTTTTACTGCAACAGATTCACTTATCAGCACCTGTTGCCCCTGCCATTTCTGTCCCATCCACTCAACCTTCATGCAGCTGATGAGGGTATGCCTAGTACTGTGTATGACAGGTTTGGGGAATGTACTCTTGACACAGGTCAGTCTGTGTTAGTCTAACCTGGCAATCACCACATGTGTGTCTGCTAACTCATATGCATGTCTGGCCTCTCATGCTGGTACCGCACACAGAGTGTTAGTCCTGTACACGGGGCAGCTGTTGAAGGGCTGAGCACAGTCCCTACTTGCACAGTCTTATGAACAATAGTTCTAGATACATAACACAAATAGCACACAGGTCATGTAGTGTTGCAGTGTCTGCCACTACTATTCAAGTGGGTGACAATTACAGGGGTTGTTAGGATTTCCAGTGGTGGGTTCATAGACCCTTAACATGGTAGAGCCATCTGACACAAACATACACACACACACACACACGCACACACACACACACACACACACACACACACACACACACACACACACACACACACACACACACACTGCTGGATGGGGACATGCATTGAAACACATATGCTCATGGAGTTGACACTTCTCAGAGTAGATTACCTATCCAACTATTTATGTACAATATGCAGTGATACGACCATTGCATGCACAGCAGTGGCTTGATGCTGGAAACTGTGTTACTGTGCTTGTATGGTGGATGACATCTGTATGGGCTGAAATTAGGTTGGCAATGGGGGAGTTCATAGGGTGGAAGAGGTACACAAAATTGTATAGCCATCGTAAAGACAGCCACAGGGGATGTGCATACAGAAACACATACACAGTTGCTAATAGACATATTAGTAACCCTACTTATCCACTTGTATGTACTATAGTGATACGTACACATAACATGCGCCACATAGATTATATGCCTGGGGCATAACACACAACCTCTTACAACAAGTAATCTTGCAAAAGCCTTCCTGGATGGTAGGATAACCCACCAGAAATAGCGATTGGTCTCATCTACTGCTCCTACAAACCTGGACAAGTGAAAAAGTGACAGACTTTGCATCAGCATGATGTGTCAGTCAGGTACAATGTCTGATGCTGGCATATGCATTACTACGGTAACTGTGACATATTTTGCTTTGATATCACTGGAATGCCCATTGTTAGGGGACACAGACTACGTATAGGTTGCAAACACCTGGATATTCCATGTACATCTGTACAGATGACTGGTATGGGTTGTATAGTGTTACATGGTGCATGTGAGGCAGATGACATTAACAGGCTCTTTAAAGTAATGTCGTGGGTAGGGGGTCAACAGGCCTTAAAATGATATAACCATCACACACAACAGCCACAAGGGATATGCTTCACACACACGCGCACACACACACACACACACACACACACACACACACACACACACACACACACACACACACACACACACACACACACACGCACACACACACACACACACACTACTATAGTTGTTAGCATTGAGATTAGAACGCCTACCTATCTAATTATTTGTACTATAGTATTACACAGTTATTGCACATGCCACAGACCTTAGAGGACTGACAAGTGTATACAGGTACTTATAAGGTGAATGACATCAGCAGGCCTTGCAAAGTAAGGTAAAGGGAAGTGTACTGGTTGGTATACACCTCAAAATGGTATAACCCACACCTCCAGAGGATAAGAATATCATCCAAACCCACACACACACACACACCCACACACACACACACACACACACACACACACACACACACACACACACACACACACACACACATAGTATCACAGTTGCCAGTATTGAGTTTAGAACCCCTACCTATCTAGTTATGTGTACTACAGTGTTATGCAGTTTTCACACATCCCATGGAGTTTATAGGATTTTATAGTATCCCAAGGTACATCTAAGGTAAATTACATCAAGAGCCCTTGTAAAGCATGGCAATGAGAAATGTACTGGGTAGAAAGGGCATCACAATAGATTACCCTACAAACATACACACTTACAAACACCTTCACACACACTTATACACAGTTGCCAGAACTGACAGTAGTACCCCTGCCTATCTAGTTATTTATACTACACTGTTATGAGCTTATAGGCTGAGGGTTTTCCAAAGGTACTTCTAAGGGTACTAGGAAGTGCAGTGGTTAGGAATGGCCCACACACACACACACACACACACACACACACACACACACACACACACACACACACACACACACACACACTGAGATTAGAACCATGCCTATCTAGGTATTTGTACTATAGTGCTATGCAGTTGTCACACATACTACAGAGCTTATAGGGCTGACAAGTGTCCAAAAGTACATCTAAGTTTAATGACATCAACAGTTGTAGCTCTGTTTTTTCAGTTAATTCTTGTTAGAAATCCTGCATAGCCAGTGATAAGTGGGGGTAGTTCACTTCATTGTTATTCAGTTTCTGCCTTATATAAGTGGTACATTTTGGATTATTTTCTACTTAAACTCTGAGCTTTGGCCAGCTAAGACCTATATGCAAGCAACTGGACGTATAAGTGAATTTAAGTAAATCTTTATCTGCACTTTTTTCAAACAATACAGCATTTAAATTGATTTATTTGTGTTGCATTGAATACTGTCTAGCTGGAAGTTGTGGCTCTGTTTTTTCATTTAATGCTTGTTAGAATTCCTGCATAGCCAGTGCTAAGTGGGGGTAGTTCACTTCATTGTTATTCGGTTTCTACCTTATATAAGTGGTACATTTTGGATTATTTTCTGCTTAAACTCTGAGCTTTGGCAAGCTAAGACCTACATGCAATCAACTGGATGTATAAGTGAGCTTAAATAAATCTTTATCTGCACTTTTTTCAAATAACACAGCATTTAAATTGATTTATTTGTGTTGCATTGAATACTATCTAGCTGGAAGTTGAGGCTCTGTTTTTTCAGTTAGTTCCCCACTCACCCTCCCTGCTTTTGGTTTGGTGTTAATCTTGGTGGCTTTGAAACTGCTCACCTCTCTTGTAAATTTGCATTTGGATACTCCTCCTGGGCCCATCTCATTTGCTCACTCAAAAAAAAATTGCACTTTTTTCATCTGCTTTTACTGTATTTGTGTTTCTTCCTACTTTATTACTTTATTTTGCTTTTGCGTCATCGTAAAAGTAGTCAGTTGTATTTATTACTGCTTGGTGTAACTATCATTCTAAGCCTTTTGGTTTAAGCACTTGGGCTTCAGACCAGTTGTTTTGCAATAAGAAGGTTTGTGGTCTGCACTGTTGTGGCAGGACAGGTAGCTTACATCCTTCTAAGTTGGGAACTGCTGATTGAAGGCTCAGTGTCTGTTATTCTAAAAGTGTATTAGTTCTGGTTGAAGCACTTGGGCTTCAGGCCAGTTATTTTACATTGAGAAGGTCTGTGGTCTGCACTCTTGTGGGAGGAGAGCCTGGACTCTGCCCTTCTGAGCTGGGAATTTCTGGTTAAGGGCTTATAGTGCCTGCATATTTGAACTGTTTCTTACTGAAATTGGTGTGCCTTGTTTGCTGTAGCATAGATTAGATCCAGGCCTGCTGAATCTAGCTTTGTTTGTATAACTTGAGCACTAATCCAGGCCTTCTTAAAAGTATTCAATTGTATTTATTACTGCTTGGTAGTAACCTGATTAATGTGTAGCTATCATTCTAAGCCTTTTGGTTTAAGCACTTGGGCTTCAGACCAGTTGTTTTACATTAAGAAGGTTTGTGGTCTGCACTGTTGTGGCAGGACAGATAGCTTACATCCTTCTAACATGGGAACTGCTGATTGAAAGCTGTGTGTCTGTTATTCTAAAAGTGTATTAGTTCTGGTTTAAGCACTTGGGCTCCAGACCAGTTATTTTACATTAAGAAGGTTTGTGGTCTGCACTCTTGTGAGAGGAGAGGCTGGAGTCTGCTCTTCTAACCTGGGTATTTCTGGTTAAAGACTTATAGTGCCTGCATATTTGAACTGTTTTTTACTGAAATTGGTGTGCCTTGCTTGCTGTAGTATAGACTAGATCCAGGCCTGCTGAATGTAGCTTTGTTTGTACAACTTGAGCACTAATCCAAGCCTTCTTTTTTGGAGAAGGTTCCCCTGCACCCCAGTGGCAAGAGTGTGCAGTTAGAACTTGTCTGATTGAAGACTACAGGAACAGGGCTCAGTTTTGAGATTTTTTTTATTGGTTAATTGGGTAATTTGTTTAAAAGCCTTTTGTGATTGCTTGTAGTCATCTAAACCTGTTTTAAGTGTATGTGTTACTGTTTGCAGTTGTTTAAAGCTATTTTAAGTGTATTGTTTACTGTTTTAGCCTTATCTTTAAATTTTTCTTTCCTTATTTCCCACCTTTCTAAACTAGTATAGTCCAGTTTTCAGGCTAGTGCTGAATTCAAGGCTGTGTTACAATTTGCTGAGTTGCCCATACCTTACTTGGATAGAGGGAGGTTTCTCTGTTCACCTGTGAGAGAGAGAGAGCTTTGAGCAGCCATTTGTCCCTGGAGGAGTGGTTCCAGCCCAGAAGTTAGTAGTTTATAGGCCATTTTGGGCTAATTTCTATCTCTTTCATTTCCCTGCTGTAAAAACACATTTGCACAGTTTTTCAAATCCAGGCAGCACCGGTTAGCTACGGCAAACTTTATCCTGGCTCCACCAAGTCTCCTCTTCAGCTTTTCCCTTGAAAGTAGTCTAACTTTCAACCCAAGCACTTAAAAAGCATCCTATAGTCCAGCACTTGCTCAGACCTAATAGTAAGCACTAATATACCCTGACACTTGATTGCCCAGCAGGGCAAGGCTCATTATTCACCCCTCACGAACCAAGCGACTAAGCAGCTCACCCTACTATTCAGGCATGACCAAAGGGCAATTTCAGGTATACTCTCCAGTCCAGCTGGTGAACCTGGGTATCCTGAGGCAATGTTACAACTGCCTCATGTACACAGACAACCCTCTCCTCCTACCACAAAACATTAACATATTTGAGAGAGGCAATTATATAGCTAAATTAGAGGCTAAGCTCTCTCCCCCAAGACTGGAACAGGAAGTCATGAGGAGAAGGTTAACACTTGCACGACACCTCCAGCCTCACATAGACATACTAAACCAGCACTGGCAAAAAATACACATAAATAGACAAAATCATACTCGGAGGCTCTAAATAAAAACCTGCAAAGGCATCACTGAGGCTCTAAATAAAAACCTGCAAAAGCATCACAGACCTCCAAAGCAGACATTCAAAAAACTTGCACCTCCCGTCACAAACCAGACAACACATAAAACACAAAATCAGTGTGCCACACAATCAGAGCCCTTAAGGTGAAATAACATACCTAACGCACTAGTAATAGGCAACTCTATAGTCAGGCACACTGACGTCCCACTCACAAGGCTGGACAAGGAGAAGGTTACTGTTAGCTGCCTGTCAGGAGCCAAAATTCGCCACATAACACAAGCACTCGGGTCACTCCAGGACAAGTACAAATATGACTCTGTCATTGTTCATGCTGGTGTGAATGACCTGAGAAGTACCTCCCTGGACTACATGAAAAGAGTCATGGAAGAGCTCTCTGATCATGTAGCCCAGGCAGTTATGACCCTGACCTTGAGTAGCATCCTGCCCTCACCAAGAATGATACCGCAGTATAAAGAAAAAAATATCAATTTCAACAATTGGCTAAGCTTCTGGTGTCATTTAAAGGGGATCCAGTGTCTGTCAGCTGGGGATGACATGCTCGACAAGCCACGTTGCTTCACAAAAGATGGCTTGCACCTGTCACCCCTAGGCTTTCAAATATTGGCCAAGGCTCTTGCTGCCCCCATAGTGCCTTTTTTAGGCAAGGCTCAAAAGTTAAAACCACCTCCATAAATAGCACAAATAAAAAAATGAGGATTATGCTACTCAACAGCAGGAGTTTAAATCTCAAAATGCATGTGCTCGAAGCACTCCTCAGTATCGAGAATGTTGACATCTGTGCAGTAACTGAAACCAGGTTCAAGGCTCCACAGAGCACCCCAGCATTACTGGGCTACAACTCATACCACACATTTTGGCCACAGAACATGGACCAAAACACAAAAGGAGGGGGTGTATCCATATTCATCAAGGATACCTACACCTCCAGGTTAGTAGTACAGCATGATACCTCCGAGGTCATCCATGTGCAACTAACATCAGGCAAATCTGCAATGCAAATTGTGGCCTGCTACAGATCACCCTCCATGACACAGGACCACCACTCTGCCTTTCTGGAGACACTGGAAAACATGAAGGTCCTACCAGACATCCTGATATTGTGCGATTTCGATTACCCTACCGTTAACTGGGAAAACTACTCAAGTACAAACTCTAAGGTCCAGCGGTTCCTGGAACTTATCAACTGAAATGCCCTGGATCAGCTGGTAAACTCCCCTACCAGAGGTGAAAACATATTGGATCTGGTCAACAGCAACATGGGAGACAGGTGTTCCACACTGGAGGTCAACTTGTCACTGGTTAGATCAGACCATAAACTAATCACTCTGGATGTCCACACCACACCACCACCTCCAACCAAGGAAACCACAGTGAAAAACTTTTCTATAGCAAATTTTCACCTTACTTAAGACAGAGGTGGTATGTTTCACAGCCTTCACATTAAAGGATGAGTGTCCAAGATGCAGGGACCTTTACAAATGCACTCTATGAGCACCTACAAGGATGCATGGATCGTGCCATCACTAGCAAAACCAAGACTCATTCCCCTAAGAGAAGGAAACCAATCTGGTGGACCCCTGCCATAAACAGGCTATATAATAGAAGAAGGAAATTAGTTCAGAGAAAAAACAAGTCCCAAGAAGGAAAGACATCCCTGATCAGTATCAGTAAGAAACAAACGTCCCTCATAAAATCCTTCAAGGCTAACTTCGAAAGAAAAATAGCCAAGGATTCAAAAGATAACCACAAAAGCCTTCTTTAGTTATGTCAAGAATCTAAGTGGCAACTCACAGATATGCTCTGAGATTGTGCAAAATAGCACAAAATATACTGAACCCACTGATATTGCCAACATCCTGGCAGATAGATTCAGTGCAAACTTCACACCCCTCTCACCCCCAAAAGGGCCCACAACAATACTGGAAAAGTGTAGTGTCCCAGAAATCACAGATTCACAGGTGAAAACAGCCCTTCCAAAAGCCAAAAGCACAGTGTCAATTGGGCCAGATGGTTTCCCAGGCTGTGTCTGGCATGAACTACAGAACAAACTAATCCCCCACCTAAACACACTGTTCAACCTCAGCTTCTCCACAGGCTCCATGCCCATAGAATAGTGCACAGCAACGGTTATTCTGCTCCACAAAGGAGGGGCCACAACTGACCCTGGTAACTATCACCCCATAAGCCTGACTAGCCTGGTCTGCAATGCTGTGGAGCACATCATCATAGAACTCATTAACAAAGACATTGAGAACCTCCAAACACTTGACCCAACCCAGTTCGGCTTTGTTAAGGGCAGATCATGCCTTCCAACACTGGTTGACTTCTTCAAGACAGTCACCAAGGCCATAGATGAGGGGAAGGTAGTTCACACAGCCTACCTTGACCTCGCCAAGGCTTTTGACACCATTCCCCACTCTGGAATTATAGAAAACCTCACCAGCCTGAACAAAAATCCCTACATCACAAGATGGGTTGCCAACTGGCTTACAGACAGAACTCACACGGTAAGAATAGCAAACTCCAGGTCCGACTCTAAACCAGTCACAAGTGGTGTCCCACAAGGCTTGGTCCTGGGACCCCTACTGTTTGGCATATACTTCTCAGAAGTACAGGTAAATACAGGAGGACTATGGTTAACCAAGTTCTCCGATGACTGCAAACTGGGAGCCATAATTGACTCTCCAGCTGATACAGACATTCTCCAAAAGAGCCTTACTGAGACAGACACCTGGTTTCAAAGTCATGGTCTTAAGCTAAATGCTAAAAAATGTATAGTCATCCCATATGGGAAAAACAAAACACCCAAGAATTACCACATAGGTGGTAGCCCCCTTAATACAGAAGAGGTAATAAGATATCTGGAGACCCAGGTAGATAGTAATCTCTCCTTTGACAATCATATTGCCAAAGTAGTTAGGAAATCCTATGTATCCCATTTAATTACTAAAAGATTCACATCTAGAAATAAAGAGATTATAATGCCCCTCTACTCGTCACTCATTAGACCCATCATAGAGTACAATGCCCCATTTGGGATGTACCTCACAAGACACTTCCAACAACTGGAAAGGCCACAAAAGCACCTCACCAAGAGGATTACTGGCCTCAAACATATGTCCTATGCAGCCTGACTGGAAAAACTCCAGCTGTACTCAATCACATATTGCTTACTCAGAGGTGATCTCTTGCCTGACTTACAAAGCCATGTCCAACTCAGAATTGATGGACATGCTCCACCTAAAGAAATCCAAATCACTGTGAGCCACTTGCTCTAGTGAGCTAAACCTTGTCACAACAATAAATAGAACATGCTGGAGGGATAGATTCCTGTCACAGAGACTCCCCATGCTTTGGAACAAAATTCCTAACTTAGGCAGAGCCCCTCACTAACACTATTCAAGAGAAACCTTGATGAGTGGAAGGGTAACACAAAATACACCTCTGGGATCACTTCATTGGATCTTCTTGACAGAGGCTCAGTTAATTAATCAATGAGGCGGCGAAAGCTGACACACTCTGGCTAGGTTTATAAATTCCCTCGGGCAGATAGCCTAGTACCTATCTATGAACCTATGAACCTAAGGACAAACACACACACACACACATTTGCCAGAACTGAGAATAGACCCCTAACTATCTAGTTATTTGTACTATACTGTTACATAGTTATGGCATGCACCACATAGATGTCCAAAGGTACTTCTGAGGGGAATGAAATCAGCAGGACTGCTAAAGGAGGGCAGGGTGGGAATGACACACACACACACACACACACACACACACACACACACACACACACACACACACACACACACACACACACACATACACACACACACACACACACACACTTACATTAACGAGGACTGGGATTAGAACCCCTAGCTATCTAGTTATTTGTACTATAGTGTTACGCAGTTATTGCACATGCTGCATAGCTTACAGAGCTGAAAAGTGTCCAAAGGTAGGGCTGACAAGTACCCCTACCTATCTAGTTATTTGTACTATAGTGTTTTGCTATTATCCCACATGCTACAGAGCTTGCAAGGCTGACAAGTGCCCAAAGCTACTGCTAAATTAGGGCACTGGGAAGTGTTGTGGGTTGGGAAGTCCTCTAAATACTTCATCCTACAAACACTCTCACACACACACACACACACACACACACACACACACACACACACACACACACACACACACACACACTTACATTTGCTAGGACTGAGAATAAACTAGTTTGTCTAGTTATTTGTACTATAGTGTTACGCAAATATTGCAAATGCTACAGAGCTTATAGGGCTGATAGGTGTCCAATGGTACATCTAAGGTGAATGACATCAGCAGATCTTGTGAAGTAGAGCAACGGGAAGTGTACTGAGTGGGAACGGCCTCTTCATACTTAAACCTACAGACAGACACGCGCACACACACACACACACACACACACACACACACACACACACACACACACACACACACACACACATACACACACAAAGGCAGGTGATGTGATATTACAACCTCCACCTCAGTACTATTACACAATGGGGCTCACCTTCATGCTGACACGTGTGACTGGTTATGACCAGTATGACACTGTCCCCAGCAGGACATCACTCTATGCCATTCAGGGTATCCCTGTGTATGACTCACTCTGTGTGTATGTCTCCTCTCTCTCTCTCTCTCTCTCTCTCTCTCTCTCTCTATCACTGTCTGTCTCTCACTCATGTCTATGTGTGTGTATGCTTGACATATTGTTATATGTTGCCCATATATATAGGTCTGTGTATCATACACAACAGATGTAGATATATCACATATGGGCCACCTACAGCTAGCCGAGGGTAATCCTGTCTGATGGGTGTGTGTAGAGACAGTTAAGGTGTACATAGCTGCCTGTATGCAAAGACATATATGCACAATACAGTTATATAGTCTGATGTGGGATCCGACATGGGCTGTGATTTTCTAAGTTTAGGAGCATGCCCAATATGACCTTCTATAGTAAGAGTGGGGCTCCATTCCAGTAATAGTTGTACTCCAGTCTGGGGTTTTGTGTGCTACAGCCATATCTCTCAAAAGTAAACAGGAACTTGCTAGAGATACAGACCGTTATGTATAGGTTGATAGGTTGATATGACGTTAGTAGGGTATTGGCCTTGAAGCTCTTATAACCCATGCAGATGAGAGTGTAGGCCATGTTAAGACATGTTAGCAGACACTTTCTGACATATCTGATGTTTGATACTGGATTATATTGTGTCATTACCCAGTGACAGACATCCTTAGATCATCACAGTACTTTACCAGAGAAATACAAGATGTATGATGCTCAGACCAATATTATGAGCCCAACTATAGACGTGTTTGCCCGAAATGGCCAGTTAAGATGTGTGGCTACAGCTGATTGACTGTTGATGCTGTGTAAACAGTCCAGAAACTTGCTGATATACTGGTTGAGGATCTCCTGCTTGTGTGGTATTCTTCTTACCTAAAAAGTCATATTCTGGTCCATACCTCTCAACTGTACAGTTTTTGGCAGATTGTCCAGATGTTTGTCTAGAAGTTTCATCCAGTATACATAAACTTGTATTTTTAGTTGGCTGCAAATAATTAAAGAAAGACTTTACAAAATAATGGCCGACATTAAAGTTTCAGACTTCATAACGTTCAGACAAGTCCTGCTAATACAAAACCCATTCTTCTACCAACTTTATCAGTTTGTAAGAGCAATATTTGCAATGTGTGCCTATCATTGGCCCTTTGTCCCACTTTTATTTATGACCTTGTCCAGATTTCTTGCTGTCAGAGGTTGAGAGGTATGGGTGTGGGTACGGAGTGCATTCTACTGTGCAGAAATGTCCATTATATGTGCAGTATATTCCACATAGCACTGTGACTTCCAGGTATGTCAGTGGCAGAACAGTACAGAGTAATGTGGTGAACCACTGACAGACAGGTATGTATAGGTTGATAGGTTGATATGATGTTAGTAGGGTATTGGTCCTGAAGCCCTTATAACCCATGCAGATGAGAGTAGGCCATGTTAAAACATGTCAGCACACAGACCCCCTGTCCAGCAAGGACACAGGTGGAATTATAGGACTGTATTTTGCGTTTCCCATGCACTTATACAGGGAGCAAATCACTAGGGGTATTGAGGCACTTAGCTTGATGTGGCCGGGAGTGTATTCCACAGATGGTGGAGTGTGTGGGACATGTATATGTCACACCAACAAGCCGTACTGATATCACAAACCAGGTTGATGCTACGCCTACAGGTTGATTGAGTGGGCCTTGACTTCCAGATGTACAAATGTCCCAGTAAGGCAGGGTCTGGATTGCTTTGTATGCCAGACAGGTGTCACCTCAACAGAGTCTGTATGTAACATGGTAGAGGGACAGTGCTGTTAGCCTCTCTGTGTAGGGTAGGTCTTTGGGGTTTGGGGTAAGGCCTTAGTGTTTGCAAGACTCTGGTGTGTGGAGTCTGCATGGTCTGTGGTGTGTAGGTTTGTGGAGTTCTCATCTGTTTTTACCTCTGAGGCATACTTTCTTTGGGTTTTTGTTTTGTTGCAGACCTCCCCTTACATGGGTGTGTGTTGTGTATTTGCAGGTGATGTTTACTGAGTCCATACACTGCATGGCACCTATATTACTGTATAATTTGTTCTGGTGTGCACATTCTCCATTTGTCTGGCCAGTGGTTCCCCTTCCCCTTATGTGTTTCCCTTTGTCCTTCTGTAGATCAGTCACAGGCCTTACCAACAATGACTGCTGTTATGTATTTATAATTCTGACGTGAGCTGGGTAAATGCTGTAACATAACACACAAGGTTGTGGACTTCAGACCTCTGAGTTTACCTGTTTAGCAGGTTGTCCATCATTTCAGCACTACATTTGCTGTTGTCCTCAGATGGTTTGTGTTGCTATATGTTATTATGAGGCTGCATGTTGGCCTAGCTGTCAAACCATCACAGCCTGAAATCTGGACAGGTCCATATATGACAGTCAGACAAAGGCCCACACATGGGGACAGGGTGTTAATACTGTTCTGCCAAGCATAGATAGTTGGGAGACCAGTTTGGCATTTGCTTGCTTTCTCTTATGGGTATGGTATCTGCTTCCCTACTGTCTGCCACTGATGTTTTGACATGACCCTTTCTTGCTTTGCAAATAGTTGGTAGGCAAATGCAATGTTAGGACAAGCAGAGCAGATATACAAGACATACTTGTGCTCTTTCTGGGACATCCTGTCATTCAAGGGGTATGGATGTTGGCCAGTGACATGCTGTCGGTGCTGACACAGGAAGTTGTTAGCTCTTTATAACCTGGCAATACACTGAACTTCAGGTACCTGCTGTCCTACTTGGCACAATACCACCTGACTTTTTAGAGACAGATATCTGGACAAAGCCATAACTAATTTGGGAACAAAGGCCTGCATATAGGGACCATTATTAACTATTGGTCTTACAAACCTAGAGAGGTGATACAATATCAGGTTTTGCATTAGCATGCATTTTCCTAAAGGGTATGAAGTCTGACACTGCAATCTGTCATTATATTCTGACTTTAGTCTTTTGTGATTTGCCAATGATTTGCCAGAAAACCATAATTTCATGATAAGGAGACCATAAATATGATGCAATCCTCTGGACATTCTGCAAAAAGTCTGTACAGTTGAGGGGTATGCTAGGCACTGTGTAAATTACTTTGAGCTTTGTACTGTCCATATGTGTGGCCCCCTGTCCCTGACCTGTCCAGCTTTCCTGCAGTAAAAGATATTGGCATCTGGACAATGTGCTCAACTCCTACCAAAGCTGTATTAGACTTGCAGAATAGTTAGCACTGCAGTTCTTGGAACATGGATCCTGTCAACCACAGCAGTGTACCTAGGCCACTATGACACGACAGCCAGGAATAAGTGCAGGCCACATACTGACAGTATTGACCACACATATACATAGATCACTGATCCCTGCATATTGAAATAGTTATGCTATACTCCTGATTGACACTGTATAACATTCTATTGCTACTTAATGCCTTGTAATAATCCTGTAACGTTGTTTAATGCTAATTTATAATGAAATTGTATATGTTGGAGCTTTTCTCCCTGGGCCTCTGCTGAAAAAGCGCTCTTCAGCTCAGTCAGACAACCCCGATCAACAAATGTAAAATAAAAAAATAAAATAAAATAACTGTGGACATGCAACAAGTTATCAAGTTGATTAGGACAACTCTGGGAATGTGTTCTCTCCTGCTAATACCCTACAAGCATTACTGTTACTGCATTTCTATGGGAACATGGGTGTGTGTGGGGGGTCACACCTGTCAACTGTCCACATTTGCTGATGTTCCCTTTATATTTTGATTCTATTTAGCATAGTATTGTGCCTGTCTTGGAGACTACAGGCATATCACTAAAGATCACAGGTTAGATTGTAATGGCAGACATTTGGGTTTCAGACTTCTTACCTTTCAGAGCCTTACTGCAATGGCAAGACCTGCTGTGATATCATTGTGTAATTCTGTATGGGTATATTTCAGCATTGTCCCAATTTGTGGGTCTTTGCCAGATATTTCTTTATGGTTTTCTATGGCTGACCTGCTGGGTGAGGCTGATGGGTGACTATGGAACCCCCCATTGACATCCATGCATGTGACCTATGACCCTCAAATTTGTTAGCCCCCTGCATATACTGCAGTTAGATTTGTCACCTGGGGACTACTGCATTCTCTGGGGATGGCAATATTTGGAAGACATTTTCTGTTGTGCCACATAACTGTCAGTTGTCTGCTGCTTTCCCGGTAGGCCACCCCATTCCCTTGCATGCATGCAGTGATACCATAGCTATGTTACCACAATGTATTACTGTAGTCATTTATTGTTAAGAAGACTGACTTACCTTGTGCCTGCAGTGGTTGTGAGGACAGTGCTTGAGGGCTGGTTCTGTCAGATGCATGCAGTACACGGCCTATACATGGTAAGATACAGGTAGTGTGGTGTGTGTGCGGCATCCATGTTACTGTGTGTGTGAGTCAGAGAGAGGTGTCAGTCCCTGGGTCCCTACACTGCCAGTGTGTGTGCTACGTTTGCCTCTTTGCCAAGGCCTGGGCATACTGTGCATGTCTCCATCTACCTACAGGAGCAGGCTCAGGGAGTTCCTCCTCCAAGTCCCCCTGTGCTTGTGGGGAACTTGGTGGTGGGGCTGTGTAGCCCTTTCCTGTGATGTTCCTGCCTCAGCTGTTTCTGCAGGATCATATGCTGGTGAGCAGATATATTTCCCCAGCAACTGTGAGGAGAGGACGAGCAATATGTGTCTCGTCCACTGCAGGATCATATTTTGTAGCATGGCACACACTATGAACATGCAAGCACATGTGGCTGGAGAGTACCGCAAGGCTCCACCAGATATGTCAAGGCAGCAGAACCATGACTTGACCATCCCAAACACATGCTCTATAATGTTCCTGGTTTGTGTGTGTGCCTCATTATGGCATTCTTCAGTGTGTGTGTGTGTGTGTGTGTGTGTGTGTGTGTGTGTGTGTGTGTGTGTGTGTGTGTGTGTGTGCCCATTTCTGATGGGTGTCATCATCCATGGCTCCAGTGCATAGCCAGCATCCCCACCAGATGGCCATATGGGATGTCTCCCCTGGAAAATGCCTGGTACAGCTGTGAGGCATGCCAGATGTGGAAGTCATGATAACTATCAGGGCTGCCAGCACACACACATTAAAGATAATTCCCTGGGCATTGCACATGACCTGGCAGTTGATGGAGTGATTGCCCTTGTGGTCAACATAGATTCTACCCTCTTCACCAGGTGGTGCCTTGATGTGGATGTGCATGCAGTCTATGGCACCTAGTACCTCTGGGTAGTCTACTACACAGTGGACGAGGCACATATTGCTCGTCCTCTCCTCTCAGGTGCTGAGGAAATATATCTGCTCACCAGCATGTGTTCACATGACATCCAGGAACTGGTGGAGTGCCCTGGATAAAGATGCCTGTGAGACCCCCATGATGTCCCCAGTAGGTCTTTGGCAGTTACCTGTAGCTAGTATTCTTAAGGCTACACATACCTTGGTTTTAACTGAAATGGGTTCCCCTCTATTGGCTCTGGGTCTGAGGTGAGGCTGGCACAGCTCGCTGAGTTGCTGAAGTAAGTCCCTGTCCACCCTGTTTCACTCTAGTATCTCCAGATCATGTAACCCTTGGTAGGATACCTTGGGTCTGAACATTCTTCTCCTCCTCTTCAGTCTGGGGTGGTTGTCAGCATTATCCTCCTCACCGTCCTCAGCCTCTAGTATATACTGATGTATCAAAGCGACAGCAACCCCTAACATTTTGTCAATTAAAATTCCACTGAGTGTGTACACCAATGATGCAGAGTTTGCCAGAAAAAACAGACTGAAAGGTGTTTACATAGTTTATACTGGTGTGCTGGAGATGCTGCCTGTGTGATTGGCTGACTATAATACCTTCCACCTGCCAGCTATATTATTTGTACTTGAGTGCCTTTAATCTGATATTTCCCATTTTTGTCCCATTTCTGCCCTTTTGAAGCCCTGTGGTGTGCTGCACAAATCCACTGCTCAGATGTAAACACTTGTGCTAGTTCCTGTTGTTTTTTCTTTTTTTTATTATTTCCATTGTCTTTAAGCCCTGCAATATGCCACGCAAACTTAGCTATAGTAAGCAGTCTTGAGCAGAAAGGGCCCTCCCAGGGATGTGAACATGCTCAGTATTTCTTAAACTAGCTAAGACACACCCCCTTGCTTGGCTGTGCTTAGCTGAGTAGAAATAGAAGCCGTGGAGCTCCATGGTGCTTATACCAAGCATGACTCACCCCCTTTTCATGTCAGATGCTTCTCCTGCTTACACTACAGCATTATAGCTCCTACACAGTTAGGTGCAGGCAGACACAGTCTCCCATTTTGTATTCTATAAATTTAGCTCATTTGCATACCCCACTGCCTTAGTCCCTTGTTACACCATTATACCGGAGCCTATTTTCTTAGCTACCAGTGTTACCTGTTATTGTTTTGGTTCTGCATGCTACCCACTATAATGGCAAAATTCACATTTCACATAAAATTGCCTTTTTACATTTTTTTTTATTTTCTGCACAATCTTATTTGTACACTGCTGCGTTATGCTTAAATAGCCAAAATTGGCCAAAAAATACACTTTGATTTTTATAAATTTGAAACTGTTTTCCATGCCAATGGCCATATCTTTGTCCATTGGCATGCCTAATAGTCATAATACATTTACTTGAGCTGTCATGCCTCCATATTGATTTTTGCAGAAATGTACATGGTTAGTAATCAAATACATTTCTGCAGTGGACACAGCTCTTACATGGATGTCTGCCTGCTTACTGAATCACTAATTCACCTCATTTGCATGGCTTTCACCAGCAAATGAGGTAATTAGCATTATTCAGTGGTTTCTGTGTCAGAATAGTGCTGGCAGGTATGTGCATGCCTCCAGTCTTTTTTACTGGATTGTTTGGCAGCAATACTCCATGCAATAGCTTGCTACTCTATTCTGACATGGTGAAATGGCTTTTTTGAATCCCAGTCTGTGTCTAGTGAGATACTTTCCAAAAGGTGCATTATATTCTATAATGAGTCAAATCAGGGCATAGTGGAGAGAAACAGTAATTTCCTTGGTTTTAGAAAACAAGCCCATTGTGATAATTATAAGATATAGGAAGATTTTCAGACTACATTTCCTACATGGTGATCAAAGCAGAGGCAGCCATCAGCCCAGGTGAACAAGACCCTGATCACATCACCTTCAGAGAGTGGGGTATTATTGATACAGTAGCTGCCAGAAATTTTCTTTTTGTTTATGAAGGAGATGACTCGCATTTCTTAGCATTCATTTTGTGCCCTTTTTGGTATAGAATGAGTTAATGCATCATACTTCACTTTGAAGGGTATTAGTATCAGTGGCTGATTTAACAACTACACCCAAATTACAATCATTAACAGCCTTAGTTGATTAGCAGTTTTAGTTGGAGACCAGTTGCCATAATGGTAAAGTCTTCACTTCCCATTCACAAGATACAAGGTTCAATCCTGATTGTCAATCCAATGCCTGTTTGGAGTTTGTATGTTCTCCCTGTGTCTCTGTGGGGTTCCTCCCACCTCTGAAAAACATGCAGAGGTTTTCCACCTCACCAGTAAATGCAGCTATGGGTAACAGCACAGACTCTACATGATGCCCTATACGGGGAAGAGTTGTACAGACCAACCACTTTGGACATCTACTTGGTGTGCAGTATCATCGAGATAGGAGAACACAGATCACAGGCTGCATGCTGGGGTGCAGCAAGTCACTCGACAGTGTAAAATACGGCTCTAGGTGATTTGGTCATGTTGACTAATGTTGCAAAAATGGGCATGGGTAGTTACCAGTGATAAGTGGGTTGAGGACCCGGCCTTCTTGGACCTACATCAGGGACCCAGGTTAATGGTGGGAGGGATGTATGTGCCCCTATTAGCCCGTGTATGCCCACCATAAATCCCAGCAGCCCTGGGTCAATAAGCTACTGGCTGGCCTGTGTCTAGTTGCCTAGCCTGGGTTACCTAGGATAGCTCTGATGAGAGAAAGATGGATATAAAATCAATCAACCTGCCATACATGAACTGAGAATTGCTACACTTAATCTAGGTTCACTGACAGGATACAGCTTGGAAATGGATGACATGATGATACAAAGGAGGGTGGACATTCTATGTATCCAAGAAACAAGATGGAAGAGCAGTGCAGCAAAGCCACTTGGCTTGGGATAGGAGGGGGACAGGCTAGAAATGGTGTGGGAATTGTGGTGAGAGACAGGCTTCAGAAGACAGTGAGCGATATCATCAGAATGAATGTCAAACTCATGGTAATTGGACTACATTGTAATGATAGGGCAGTATTCATAATCTCAGCTTATGCCCCACAGCAGGGTTGTGATAGTGAGGAAAAGAGTGCATTCAAACAGCAGTTGCAGGACCTACTAGATAAAGCAGGACAACATGAATTGGTATTGATAATGAGTGACTTGAATGCACATATTGGGACAGATAGAACAGGATATGATGACTACCTGGGTCCACATGGGTGGGGTAACAGGAATAAAGAAGGAGAAGCCATTCTAAACTTCTGTCCGGCAAATGGCTTGATAGTAGCCAACATATGGTTCGGAAAGAGAGAGTCACAAGATGACATACAAGAGTAGCCAACATGCAACTCAGGTAGACTTTCTCTCATAAGGAAAAGGCACTGGGGTAGAATCCATGATTGCAAAGTCATCCCCAGTGAAACAGTCGGCCCACAGCATAAACCACTGGTTGCCACAGTCAGCTGCAAGTAGTAATCAGAGAAAGCTCTAAGGTCAACAGACACCAAGCTGAAGACCTGGAAGTTGACAGTTTAAGGATTTACTCAGGAATTACTCAGTGCTATAGCACCCCAAGAAGAAGAATGCAAGCACCTCAAAACAGCATGTATTAGGACTACAGAGCAGATATGTGGTTGAGCCAAGTATGGAAATAAGGTACATAAGGAAAGCTGGTGGTGGAATGCAGAAGTCCAGGAAGTGGTCAAAAGAAAGGAGTGCAGAAAAAAATGGGGGATAGGAAAGTCCAACCAGGCTAGGAAGGAATACTGGTTGGATAACAAAGAAGCTAAGGAAAGAGTTGCAATAGCAAAGAATAGGGCATCGGAGGCACTCTACTAACTTCTGGAAAGTGACCCAGTAGGTGGCACAAAGAAACTATACTAGGTTGCAAGGCAAAGACAGAAAGATAAAGAAGATAGTCAGACACCCTTCCTAAGGAATGCCAGCAATAGCCTGCTCACCAGTCCACAGGACATCAAAGGCAGATGGAAGGAATATTCCCAGCAGCTTCTGAATGAAGAAAACCCCACAGAAGCTGTACTGCCCCAGAAACAGTCTACAATGAGAGAAGAACAGGAGCCCACCCTAGAAGACGTAAGAATAGCACTAAGAAAAATGACGTCAGGGAAAACAGCAGGCTCAGATAGGTCACAACTGATGTAATAAAGATGCTGGGTGAGACAGGGGAGAAATGGCTCCTGAGGGTACTCATACCAGTGTGGAAAGAAAGGCATATCACAGATGACTGGAGAATAAGCATACTCATGCCAGTGTGTGCAAGAGCAAAGGGGACATCCACAACTGTGGGCAGTACAGAGGCATCAAACTCCTATTACATCGCATGAAAGTTCTGGAGAGGGTGATTGATAAACTGATATGCAGAGTAGTAGAATGCAAGATGAAAGATGAGCTGTTCAGATTTAGGATGCAGCACAACTGACCCAATGTTTGGAGTGAGGCAGATGGTTGAGAAGAAGCTAGAGATGAGGACAGAGTCCAAATGGGCATTCCTAGACTTGGAGAAAGCATATAACAATGTCCCAATAAAGCTGATCTGGGCAGTACTGCAGTGGTTCAAAGTCCCAGAAACACTGGTAGAATTAGTGCAGGCTATGTACAAGGACCCAATGACTCAAGTATGAACAGTGTTCAGCCTCACAAAGCGGTTCCCTGTTGGAGTGGGTGTACACCAGAGTTCAGCTTTAAGCTCACTGCTGTTAAAACTAGTGATGGAATACATTAGCAAATAGGTTGTAAGGGACAGATCATCAAAGTTACTGTATGCAGATGATGTGGCATTATAAGCAGACTCTGAGCAAGAACTTTAGCAAAGTATACGAGAATGGAATGCAAAACTGAAGGCACATGGGAAGATCTAAGCACAGATAAGACAGTAGTAATGGCAACAAACTGGAGAAATCAAAAGAAGCTGAAAACTGAGATAAAAGGCAAGATAGTGGAACAGATAAATAGCATCAAGTATCTGGCAGGGGTGGTTGAGGAGGTGGAAAGTCTGAATGAAGAGGTCAAAGCTAGAATCAGAGGGGTTGAGGGACTGCAGCCAACTGACAGAGTCTCAGGTGCCATCTATGGCAGAAGAATGCCAAAGAAGCTGAAAAGTAAGGTGTACAAACAGCTGTGTGACTAATGCTACTGTATAGTACAGAAACCTGAGCAGTAAAGGTAGAGCAGATGAAAAAGCTAGAGGTGATGGAAATTAGGTGCTTGAGAAGGGTGGTAGGGTGCACACTGTGGGACAGATGAAGAAGTAATAAGAGCAGAAGCCAAAAAAGTTCCAATTGCAGAAAAGATCAAAGACAACAGATTACTGTAAGTCAGATGTGCAGAAAAGCAGAAGACAATCTGGTGAAGAAGATTTGAGCCAGACAAGTAGAAAATAAGAGGAAATTAGGACGTCCAGCAAAGAGGTAGATGGATTGCATGAAAGATCTGTGACAGGCACGAGTGTTAAAGAAGGCAGGAGTGTGGCACTGCATCGAGAGAGACAGCGACAGTTAACACAATACTCCAACCTCGTGTAAAAAATGGGAAAAGGGGGCTGATGATGATGATAATGATGATGAACAGCCTTAGTTAGCCAGAGATGTTTTACTGTCATTTTTAGGTCAGAGAAATAAATGGCAAAATGAGCCTCAAATGAAACATTGAAGAATGCCACTCATCACCTTTTACCTTAGGCAGCAGTTATCACCCAGCCTGACAAACTGCATTCTATTCTTGAACCAGTTTGTAATCCATCTTTCCACACAAGGATCAATGATTAAGACCATTAGCTTATTAGTAATTATATCATGGTGTATTCACTTTGCATGGATGATCACATTTATTTCCAGCATTGCTTGCCCTAAAAGAATATATCTATAATTACCACTTCTGAACAATAAATAGAGCTCATAATAAAAATACATGACTACATTCATGAAGTACATGACATTATACTGCCTTCACTTATTACTTATTTGTTCTTATGTTAGGCAGGCAGGTGGAGTAATCCAAATGGTATTCTTTTTAGTCTTGACTGAAGTATACATGAAAATAAACATCAAAACCTATCTATCTATGTAATGTGTGTGTGTGTGTGTGTGTGTGTGTGTGTGTGTGTGTGTGTGTGTGTGTGTGTGTGTGTGTGTGTGTGTGTGTGTGTGTGTGTGTGTATACATGTGTGTGAATATATTACAGTTGTGAACAATTACTAATTATTAAGCTAAACAATTAAAGTATGTTATGGAAGAAATGTACTGCATTCGCCTGAATTTATGGAATATTTTTTTTCTTCTATCAGCTGCCCTCATTAGGGGTTGCCATAGCAGATCATCTGTTTCCATTTTTTCCTATCCTCTGCATCTTGCTCTGTCACAACAAGCACCTGCATATCCTCTCTCACAACATCCATAAACCTTATCTTAGACCTTTATCTTTTTCTTTTACCTGCCAGCTCCATCATTTGCGTCCTTGTCCCAATACACCCAGCATCACTTCTCATCACATGTCCAAACCAACGCAATCTTGCTTCACTGACTTTGTCTCCAAACTGTCCAACCTGAGCTGATCCTCTAATATACTGATTCCTAATCCTGTCCATCCTCATCACACCCAATGCAAATCTTAACATTTTAACTTCTTCAGCTCCAGCTTTGACTCCTGTCTTTTTGTCAGTGCCACCGTCTCCAACCCATATAACATTCATGTTGTAGACCTTCCCTTTCACTCTTACTGGTACCCATCTGTCACAAATTACTCCTGGCTCCTATCTCCACCCACTCCACTCTGCCTGCTCTCTTTTCTTCACCTCTCTTCCACACTCACCATTACTCTGAACTGTTGATCCCAAGTATTTCAACTCATCCACCTTCGCCAACTCTACACCCTTCATCCTCACCATTCCTCTGTTCTCACTGTCATTCACACACATGTATTCTGTCTTAGGCCTGATGACATTCATCCCTCTCCTCTCTAGAGCAGATCTCCACCTCTTCAGGGTCTTCTCAACCTGTTCCTTACTCTCAGTACATCCTATCATCCACAAGCATCACAGTCCATGATGACTCCTATCTGATCTCGTCTGTCAATCTGGAACATATGGGTGTAGAATTCAGATCCACTAAAGTCTATGTTCTTAGTCTATAACACAGTAAGCACCTCTTAGCTCACAGAAAACTAACTGGTATCGTCTCCATAGATTAGAAAACTGTTTTGTACTTCCAATTACAATGAAATATAATGCCTTTTATAGATAAAGATCACCCTTACCCCATACAAAAATATAAAAATAACCAAGATTTGGATTAATACAGCCTTCCTTATTTTAGTTTACAATCAAATGTATATGTCTGTTGATTTTTCCAGTATAAAACCCATTCCCATACAGTTACTGTTTAAGTGCACAGCATTTGCAGACTTGTTCTGTCCTCCTGCCCTCCACTGAAACATGTATGAACCTCCCAAGGTAATTTAGCCTCACCACTATGAAACACTGCCTAGATGGTACATGCAGATAAGCTGTATTTGCATGCACCATAGTTTGAGCAATAATAATACATATATTAGATAAATCAGATTTATGCAGCATGTGTAGTGAGATTAGAAGATATAGCATGTACCCAAAAATTAAGATAAACACAGAAGTACTCTATACTTCACCTATATACACTATTTGTTCTAAAAACAACCTCAACAAACTTGCAATCTCCTATAATAATACTGCTAGATTTGCCACTGGCTCTCCTTTTAGAACTCATCACTGTCTTAATCTAATGCAACTAGGATGGCTAGAGTTCCTAAACCAGCTTCAATTTCACCAGCGTGTCATAGCCCATAAGACCCTGTATCAACCCATCAACACTTCAATACTCTCTAGCCTCATTACCCTATACAACAATCTTAAAAATGTATGCTCCTTAAACAAACCGCTTATCAACACCAGCAGATCCAACAACTTGACAGGAGACTCTCTGTTCTCTAATACTGTTGGAAAGCACTGGACTCTTCTACCCACTGAACTCATATCTCTGTCTTCACTGACACTTTTTAAACAGAATCTAAAACTATTTCTCAGCAGTACACATTGGTTATGCCCCTGTACTAACCCTGGCTAACTTTCTCTCTATACGTATAAGAGGGGATACCTTGAAACCTTTGTCATAGATATTTTTAATGAAGTTAAGACTAAACGAATGAATGGTCATTTTCTTGCACTACTAGGGCAGGTGTCCACCAAAAGTCATAATGACTGTAAACCTTTAAATTTTGGACGGGTGCTTACTCTTACTTACACATCCAATTTTTATTTCCAAATATTGGAAAATATTTGATGTTGACCCTGAATTATCAGGGAAATTTGGTATTGAACCGCAAGTGGTTTACTAAAGAGACACTTCCCTTAAAGGATTGTTTGAAAATCAAAAATTTGACACCCACAGTGGTGGTACTTTTAAGTGTGAGAGGTGTGCCCAATGCCCTTATGTTATGGACAGAGAAAAAATCAAGCTCAAAATTTTTATATTTCAGTTCAAAAGGATGTACTGTTACACTGGTTGTGTATTTGGCCTTGTGTAGATTCTGTGCAACTTTCTATGTAGGTAAAACTAAGAATTTATCAACATTTATATGATATCAAACAAAATGAAAAGAATGCACTATATAAACATTTGGTTAGTGAACCTACCCATTCCTTCCTATTCTTTATATTGAACAGGTAAATCTGGGACCTCGTGGGGACCCTTGAATGAGTATTTGGAATTTGCAAATTAGGCTTGATGCCTATCATGCTCCTGGGTTAAATGATAGAATTTCTTTATCTCTATTGAAATTAAAATCTATGTTTTTATTTAGTTACATACACTGTTTAGGATGTTTTAAACATTGTTTTATATTTGGCTTGTATATTTGCAGCCTTGTTAATGGGGAAATGATGTCAGTTATTTGAATGTATTTAAACAGGTGCTAATTGCAGTATTTTTGTATTCTGAGGAAGTCATCTACCAGACAAAAGCACTTAATACTGCTGTGTTTGCTTGCACTGCTTTATCTTGGATGAACATTGTCTGTATTTTTTCTGGATTTGGAGTTTTCTGCTTATGAAGGATTTACCATCTACCAAGGGTCGCTTTTGTCTTGCAACAGCTGCCTTTTATTTTTCATTTTCTCTCTATACACTAATTTGAATACTCCTCATCTTTATAGACTTATCCTTAAAGAACCAAAGACCATGTTATTGCAATTTAAAAATATGTACATATGTATATAGTAACATCTCTTGCACATTACATTTTACTGTTTTGTGTTATGCTCACTATGAGTATTGTATTTTTTATTAACAACAGCTGTTTTACGCTTATACTGTTGCAACATTCTATATCGTATTTTTGCATGTGTCTTGGAGCTTTTCTCCCCGGGCCTCTACTGAAAATGGGCATGTATCCAGTTAGACTAGCCTGGTCAACAAATGTAAAATAAAAATAAAATAAATAAATAAAGTTCTTCATATCTTCAGAAGTTTTTACAGTGAGACAGGATATGAGGTAAGTATCTGAGTGCCTGTAGCAGAGAAGACAACAATGAGACATGCACATGTGAAGGGTACACCAGAGGAAAAACATTTAAAGAAAAAAATACTACAGTAAACAGTGAGGCAAAAGTTAGTGTAAAAAAAATATTTGTTTTATGTCTTTGTGTATTAACATTAAAAAAGCCATTCTCATTGCAGTATGAGTTGATGCATTTAAAGCCTTCTTATAAATATATTTCTTTACTATGTCTAACAATGGTTGTTATGAATATTTTATATGCAGTACTGATAATGTGGAATTCAGCCTCTAGGTGGTATGGTAGCTATTGTTGTCAACTGATTAAAAAATGCACAAATTATATGTTAATATCTCTCACCTGTTCCTCATTAAAATCTATGATGACTAAATCAGCACCTGCAGCCTTGCAAAGATTCCTGCTGTTCTGCCATGTTTCAGTGGTCTTTGAAACGTAGTAGCACTTGTATATAAACATAATCCAGCCTTCTGGGCAGCAAACAAACATTTCTGTAGGTAAAAGTAAATGGAAGAAGTTGTTAAGGTTGAATTGTTATTTACCAGAAGGTAATACCATAGTTTAAAGATTTGTAATTAATTAAATACTGTGAACACTGGTATTTGCAGAATAAAAAAAAAAAGTGAAGAAAGCAACTGTACTGAACTTGGCAATGAGTGTTGCTGCTGCTGTTGAAACCAACATTATCCTCTTTGTTTAACAAGATCAACATATGAAATATAAATACAATAACAGAAAAAAAGTTAACTGTGTGTAAAAAATGTTACATTTCTCTGGCAATATTTTGTCTTTAGAAGTGAAACTGTGACTGATTTGTGAATGTACAATAGCAAATGTAAGTCCTTGCTTGTTCTCCAATAATAGCTACTTGTTACATTCATAGGTTCATAGGTTCATAGGTTCATACTAGGCTATCTGCCCTAGGGCATTTATAAAGGATACTATGCCCATTATTTTGCTGTGCCTCTGTCAAGCAGTGACAATCTCCCATCCATTGGTCAAGATTTCTCTTGAACAAGGCCAGGATTTTGTTCCACAGCATAGGGAGTCTCTGGGTGATGAATCTGTCCCTCCAGCACATCCTATTGATAGCTGTGTTGAGGTTTAAGTCTCTTGCCCTTGTAGTTCTGATGGATTTAGTTTTTGAGGTGAAGCATGTTCATTAATTCGACATGGCCTTGTATGTCAAGCACAGGTCACCTCTGAGGCGACTGAATAGAGCTGGAGTTCCTTCAGTCGGGCAGCATAAGACATATTTTGAGACCCTTTATCCTTTTGGTGAGGAACTTTTGGGGCCTTTCCAATTGCTGCAGGTGTCGGGTCAGATACATTCGAATGGGGCATTGTATTCAATCATTGGTCTGATGAGTGATGAGTACAGGGAACGATGACCTCCCTTGATCTAGATGTGAATCCCTTCATGATCAGGTGGGCAATGTAGAAGGTCTTCCTAACTACTTTGGCAACGTGAGTGTCAAACGAAAGGTTACTGTCAACCTGGGTCCCCAGATCCCTGATAACCTCTTCTGTGCTTAGTGGATTGCCACCTATATGGTAACTAGGGGTAACCTTGTTTTTCCTGAAGGGTATGACTATGCATTTTTTGGCGTTTAACTTTAGGCCATGGTTCTGGCACCAGTTATCCATTTCTATGAGACCCTTCTGAAGGATGTCTGTGTCAGATGGGTTTTCAACTATGGTGCCCAGTTTACAGTCATCTGCAAACTTTGTCAGCCATAATTCTCCTGTGTTTGCTTGTACTTCTGAAAAGTAGATGCCGAACAAAAGTGGGCCCAGGACTGAGCCCTGTGGGACACCACTTGTGACAGGCTTGGAGTCTGACATGGCGCCAGCAACTCTGACCCTGTGGGTTCTGTCTCTTAACCAGTTTGCAACCCATCTAGTGACGTATGGGTTTATATTTAAGCTGGTGAGTTTTTCAATGATACCCGAGTGGGGTATTGTGTAGAAAGCCTTTGCCAGGTCAAGGTAGGCTGTGTGGACTGCCTTGCCCTCGTCAATGGCCTTGGTGACTGTTTCGAAGAAGTTGACCAAAGGCATGATCTGCCCTTGACAAAGCCAAACTGGGTTGGATCCAAAGTCTGCAAGTCCCCTATGTCTTTATTTATGAGTTCCATTATGATCCTCTCCATAGCTTTGCAGACCAGGCGGGTTGGTGGAGGCACCTCCTTTATGAAGTGGGACCACGCCACTCCTTGGGTACGTATCCTGAGGTGAGGCTAAGATTAAACAGCTGCACTAGCTGTGGGTTTAATTCCTCATTGAGTTTGTGGAGCACACAACCGGGGACACCATCTGGTCCCATGGATGCTGTGTTTTTGAGAGCAGTTCTCACCTGAGCATTTGAGATGTTTGGGGACTACAATCCTCTGGTATAGATATCTCTCCTTTTGCACTGAACCTGTCAGCCAGTATGTTGGCAATGTCTGTAGGTTCAGTGATTTTTACGTCATTTTGAACTAATTCTGAGCATATCTGGGAGTTTCCTCCCAGGTTTCTAACATAGATAAAAAAGGCCTTATGATTGTCTTTTGAGTCCTTAATGATTTTTCTCTCAAAATTTGCCTTAGATGCTTTTATGAGAGATCTCAGTTTTTTACTTATAATGATCAGGGGTGTCTTCCCTTTTACGGATTTTGCTCTATCTTGTAGTAGCTTCTTCCTTTTGTTGTAAAGCTTGTTTATGGCTGGCGTCCACCAGACTGGACGCTTGCCTTTGGTACAAAGAGTCTTTGTTTTGTTTGGGAATGCCTGGTCCATGCAGTCCTGGAGGTGCTGGTAGAAGGCATTTGTAAGTGATTCAGCAGTTTGAGTAATGGTTTCCGCTGGCTCGGGGGCCTTGAAAGAGACCACACCAGTCTTTAGGAGTGTGAAGTCGGCTTTTGAGAAGTTCTTCACTGTGGTCTTTTTATCTGGGGTGGGGGCGGGATGTGGACTTCCAGTGAGATTAGTTTATGATCTGATCTCACCAATGATGGGTATACTTCTGGTGTTGAACATTGTGACCCCATGTTTGTGATGATGAGACCTAGTATGTTTTCTCCTCTTGTGGGGATGGTGACTAGTTGTTCCATGGCATTTGAGTTTATGAACTCTAGGAACCTTTGGGCTAGAGTGTTGGGGCTTGAGTAGTGATCCCGGTCTATATTTGGATAGTTGAAATCACCCAGTATGATGGTGTTTGGAGATATATTTATCCCCTCCAGTGTTTTCAGGAAAGCTGTGTGAGGTTCCTGAGTTTGAGAGGGTGGCCTGTAGCAGGCTACAAACTGCAGTGCAGTCTTGCCTATGGTTAATTGCACCTGGATGGTTTCCGATGCATTGTGCGTTGCTACCAACCTTGAGGTGAGGGTGTTCTTGATGAATATGGACACCCCCCTCCTTTCTTGGTGTTGTCCAGATTTTGGGGCCTGAACGCATGATATGAGGTAAAACCTGATAGTGCCGGGGTGCTCTCAGGAGCCTTGAACCAGGTTTCAGTCACAGCACAGACATCGATGTTCTCCATACTGAGAAGGGCTTAGAGTGCGTGCATCTTGAGGTTGAGACTTCTGGCATTGAGCAGCATTACCCTGAGTTTTTTTCCTTTTTTGTGTTCTAGGGTGGTAGGTTTAGAATTTGAGCCCTGCCTAAAAAGGCACAATGGGGTGGCAAGAGCCTTTGCCAAAATCCGAAGCCCAGGGGTGACAGGTGCGCAGCGTGGCTTGTCCAGCATGCAATCCCAGGCAGACAGACATTGGATCCCCTTTGAATGACACCATAGTTTAAGCCAATTATTAAAGCTGATCATCTTGTCTTCGTATTGTGGCATCATTCTTGGTGAAGGTAGGATACTGCTCAAGGTCAGGGTCATACCTGCCTGGGCTAGACAATCAGAGAGCTCCTCTATGTCTCTTTTCATGTAGTCCAGGGAGGTGTGTCTCAGGTCGTTCACACCAGCATGGACAATGACTGAGTCATACTTGTGCCTGCAGTTGAGTGACTGAGTGCTTGTGTTATGTGGCGGATTCTAGTGCCCGATAGGCAGCTTACTGTGAACTTCTCCTTACTCAATCTGGTGAGCGGGACGTCAGTGTGTCTGACTATGGAGTCACCTATGACGAGTGTGTCTGGCATTGTGTTTGGCCTTAAGGGCTGTGACTGTTTGGCACACTGACTCTGTGGTCTATGTGTTGCATGTGCTGTGCCCTGTGGAGACAGTTGTTTGGGTGTTTGCTTTGGTGGCCTCTGCTGTTTTGGTAGATTTTTGATCAGAGCCTCTGTGTATGTCTGTGTGTTTATGTGTATGATTTGAAGTTGTGATAGTGCTATGTGAGACTGGATTTGTGGTGTGTGTGGTTACCTTCTCCTCCTGTCTGGTCTTGCCAGTCCTATGTTGAGAGAGCCCAGCCTCCAGTTTGGCTATATATTTGCATCTCTCGCATGTATTTGTGTTTTGATGGGAGAAGGAGAGGGTTGTCAGTGTACATGAGGCAATTGTAACATTGCCTCAATATTCCCAGATTCACCAGCTGAGCAAGAGAGGACACTAGCAACTGATCCATCGCCATGCTAGAAGGAATAGACAAAAACTTTATGTAGATGAGTTTGAAAGAGACTTCGAGGGATGTGGTGTTTTTTTGGCCGATGGGGTACTATGTATAATAAAAAGTGCTATATCAGAGTAAAAGTACTTTAGGAGCAAGTGCTAGGCTTTACAGATAGAAAATAGTCTACTTGGGAATCAAGTAGAGCTGAACGTTTTAGTTAGAGAATAGAGAATTCCTACTTCATATGGCTACTTGCGTTATGTAAATATTTATTTATTTATTTCACATTTGTTTACCGGTAAAGTCCGACTGAACACATGCCCATTTTCAGTAGAGGCCCAGGGAGATAAGCTCCAGTAAACAGTAGGCAACATGTTGATAGGCTAAATAATACAAAAAGTTCAAATAGCATACCAATACAACAGTAACAGAAAAAATGGCAATATAATATCTAGTGAAAACAAAAACAAAAACATTATAGATACATTTGAACAAGAAAAAGGGAAGTAGTATAGAATGAGGGGGGAGAATGAGCTGTATAGTATGATAGAAACAACTATGACAGATGTAGATAGATAAAAGCCAGTATTATATCTGTATACATATATATATATATATATATATATATATATATATATATATATATATATATATATATATCAGTATAGCTATAGGATATTGACTTAAGCTCTAATGTTTTATAAGACATGGACTGGCACTTTTGCAGCTAAAGCTCAGTCAGTATAAATGTGGAGCTATGCTACACAAACAAAGTCATGAAAATTAAATGTAGCTTTTATCTCAGTAATGACAATGGTTATTTTCATCTCTGTAGACAAGTGCGAGAAATCACTAGTACCTGAAATAGGAACTTGTTAACTGGTGAATTCTAAGTACATAGATGAGAAGCTGTCTGTGCATATACACTATTTACACTGCATACATACAAAATATTCTATAAGTAGTGAAGATTAATACATGAAGGTCTGAAATTTAATCTAAATGTATGGGTCTCATAAGTAATATTTTTTTCTCTGTTGGTAATTTTAAGTAGCTAGAAACCACTTGAATTCATAACTGAGTCTTAAAGTCACAGCACTTATCCAGGGGTACAGCTTTTATATGCGCTATATACACAAACGAAATCAACAACCAGAAAAGAACACTTATCACCTCCGTGTCTTGAGACACCAATTTCCATTAAAATAGCAGCAACAAATGAGAAGAATAATCACTAGCAATGGTCAACAGTGATTAAAATTAATTTATTATAACAAAACCAACAGATGAAACCAACGGTTAAGCGCTTTCACTTGCTCCACGGCAAGCTTCATCAGAACAATATAAAGCGAGACTGTTGACATTTAAATAACCTATTTGGTGCCAAATGCGCTGTTTAAAAATAATACATTTAAGGGCATATGACATGTTACAAATACATTTTTAAAACTACTAAAATAAAATCTACTAAAATAATAATATGCTAAGCGTGTCCCTGTAACCCTGAATAACTACTTAATGAATCAGCAAAAGTGCTGACTGACCTATCTACAGACACTGATCGTAACATCTTCCCATAAAATATAATGTATAAAAATATAAAGATAGAATATATTGTAATATATATCATGTAACCAACCACTAAAAGAATACATTAATACAGATAAATAGAATTATCAACATAATATGAATTACTCATGTAAGAATCCCAATAAATGTTCAAAAAATCTGAAGATTATATTATGGTGTTTATCAAAACCCCCCGGATTCATGAAGCTTGTGCCTGGCATAGGCATAGTGTAGGCGGTATAACGCCAAATATGTCCGCTGAGCGATTCAGGTATGAACCAATTCCACGTGCACTACCGGTGTATGCCAGATCTACGCAGCCCACGGTATATGTATGCAAATCACCCCATGCGCATTGTTACACCATGCTAATGAAGACATACAGCGATTCACGAAGTGGTGCAGGCATAGCGCAAGCCCATGGAAATGTAAACCAAAAAACACGGTTTACATTTTCCCAAACAGAACATCGGAGTTATGGAAGTAGACCAGACACAAAGTTAACATATGCCAATGGCCAAATACACAGCCAATGGCACAAGAAAAGATGCACAACAACTAGAAAACAACATTTAATGTCATGGCCACAGTAACGCACAGTACAACCGCAGGGCATGTGTGCGCAAACAGGAATACAAAGGAAATGTATACAAAAGGCAGACAATCGCAATGTGAGACAAAGCATGATTTCACCATAATTAGCAATGGAAGGCATGGTACACCACAAACAAGGCGCAAGGGTTGCCAAGGGCCCGCAACAGTGTTCGGCACTGTAAATATGATTTAGTAGTCAATGCCATGCAAATGAGGCAGGTAATACTCGCAAACGTCCCACTGGATTAAGGATGTACCAGATGGCACAGCGTTATAACACCGAGCAGTGTATCAGAGGTGATACATGACATCAGCAGCGGGGTGTGCCACCATATCAGTAAGCACATTGGAGCTATGCAAATCTGGCCTGGCCATTGCTAAGCAAAGCTGCAGGACAGGGGTGGGGAGAAAGGTAAAGAACCATTTAGCTGAGAGCACACATGGTGCCCGAAAACGCATGTGTACGGGGATGAAAATGTGCCCGAAACCCAGCAAGCGGATGCACGCGCCATGAACAATAGCAGAAACAGGAAGGGCAGGGGAAGAAAAGAAGGAAATGCCGAAGCAGGGTAATTGGCATACTAATGAGCAATTAACACCAACCAACTCACGGCAGCCAGTCGATGGCAGAAGACAAGCCTGCATGCAGAAAACTGCAAAACAGGATAGGGGAGGCAGAGGATTGCAGAGAAAGGAGGGGAGGACTTGGAATGCATAGATAGGAGAACTGTCATAGCAGAGCAAAGCAAACCATAGTAGACTGGCAATAGAACACATTACGCAAGATAAGCCAGGTCTAGGAAAGTACAAATGAAAGCAGGCTGCTGGATGCATGCCAGCAAATGGTAGATGTAACATGCACAAATGTAAACGGAAGGGCAGGAGGTAATTCACGGCAGCCAAATGTAATGCAACACCAAAGGCAGCACAATAGTGGTTCCGTTAATCAAACACAGAAGACACCCTGTAGCCAAGATCGTACATACATTATTTGTTGAGCTGTTTTTTGCTGACAAGGGCCTCGGATTTGATTTATCATCAGTGTTCATAGCAAAACAGTATAAAGTGTGAAAGCACCCAACACACACCTGTGTATTCCCAAACACTGCACCATAGGTGTAAACAGATGGGGAACTTTTAAAATGTACATGTTGGGAGCTGCCATAGCTGTGATTCATCAGCATGTATTACAGACCGGCGGTGTTGTGGAGGATGATGCCGACAACCACCGTAGGCCTCGGAGGAGGAGAAGAGTGTTCAGACCAAGGGTAACCTACCAGGGGCTACATGATCTGGAGATAGTAGAGCATTACAGGGTGGACAGGGACATCTTACAGCAAATAGTAGAGCTGTGCTGGCCATGCCTGAGAACCAGAAACAACAGAGGGGAACCTATCCCAGTGGACACGAAGGTATGAGTAAGCTTGTGAATACTAGCCACAGGTACCTTGCAAAGGCCAACTGGAGATATAATGGGGATCTCACTGGCATCGGCATCCAGAGTACTACACCAGTTCCTGGATGCCATGTTACCACATGCCAATGAGCATATATATTTCCCCCAAACTCAGGAGGAGTTGGCCAGCAATATGCGTCACTTCAACCGTGTGGCAAACTACCCTGAGGTACTGGGTGCGATAGACTGCACGCATATACAAATCAAGTCACCACCCGGTGAGTATGGTAGACACTACATAAACCGCAAGGGATTCCACTCCATCAACTGCCAGGTCGTGTGCAATGCCTAGGGCATTATCATGGATGTGTGTGCTGGCAGCCCTGGAAGCTACCATGACTCCCATATCTGGCATGTCTCACAGCTGTATCAGGTATTTGTCAGGGGGGACATCCCACAAGGCCACCTTGTGGGAGATGCTGGCTATGCACTGGAGCCATGGATGATGACCCCATCAGAAATGCACACACACCAATGCAAGAATGCCATAATGAGGCACACACACAAACCAGAATCATCATAGAGTATGTGTTCGGAATGCTGAAATCACGGTTCCGGTGCTTGGACACATCTGGTGGAGCCTTGCAGTACTCTCCTGGCACATGTGCCCACATCTTCATAGTATAGGTTCATAGGTTCATAGGTTCATACTAGGCTATCTGCCATTAGTTTGCAGCAGTGATACAGAGATGATCCCCGCAACGATCTCACATCCACTGGTCAAGATTCCTCTTGAACAGAGCCAGCGAGGTGCTCTGTCTCACATGGACCGGGATTCTGTTATAGGTAATAAGTCATAGGTTAGAGCTAAGCTAACTGCCCTTGAGAGCCATTTTAAGCCTAGCCAATTATCCCTTGTGAGACTCAAACCCTGCACCTTGTGTTTGTAAAGCAAACACTTTAACCATTAGGCCACCCTCCCTTTGTGCCATGCTAAATAATATGATCCTGTGGAAACAGCTGCAGCAGGGTCAAAATGGGGGAGGGCCTTACAGCCCACCGCAATTGCCAAGGCCAACACAGGCACAGAGGGATCCAGACCATGGACACACTGTGCCAGCCCCAGTAGGCAGATGGAGGCATGCCCAATATGCCTATGCCTTGGCAAAGAGGGAACATATAGCACATAACTTGACAGTGTAGGCTCCCACGGACTGACACCCCTCTCCACCTGCACACACAGTAAAATGGATGGCACGCAAACACGACCACCTGTAAATTGTGATGTATAGGTGGCCCACTGTGGAATCCTACATAGGCAGCCCTCAAACATTGTACATGCAACAGCCATTGGAACACAGAAATGTTAACACCTGAACAGTAGATGCTCCTATCAGCATCTGTCATTGCTGTGTGTAGAGGTTCTCAGGTACATCGGCAGGTACACGTCCGATTGTCAGAGGCAAAACAACAAACGGGGCAAACAGTGACTCCCGTCGCCACAACATCGAGTACGCAACTGTCGCTTACTGGAGCAGAGGCAATCATGGGAGCACATGTGTGTAAGCACTGTCCCACACACACTCAACACGGATTCCCCACTGCATCACTGAGGGGGCTCCACAAAATGTAATCATGGATGTTTTGTCAAGGCAGGGGATGTACCCATTACAGGCATTTGTCAACACAGCATGCTGCATCCATGGTCGGATGAAGGTGTAGCACATCAGCGGGTGTAGCTAATTGTGATATACATACCCAATGCTGGAGTACAGCCAGTTAACATCACATGGACATACCATTAACTGGACCCATCAATTTGTAAAGTAACAGAGTTATCCATGTGAGTGTAGTGAGGAGTAACTGCTGTAGTGTACTTCACATACAAAATGATATAATACGTGTACAACCCCCAGATGTCCAAGTGGTACACGTAGTGACTGTCAGGCATGTTCCCGGTCCCACTTCCCACAAGGGATGTAAAGTAATCCCGACAGCACGAGCAAGGCATTTCGGATGCAGGTCATCAGAATATGTGTAGCACACGTTAGCGGGAATAAGCGCTGCCCACAGCTGGTAAGCCATGTTTAAATGTGACTATACGGATATGCGGAAAACAGGGCTAAGCTTCACTGACCACTGCACAGATTATGGTCAATGATGTACAGAACAGATGAAACCAGCATTAGTCACCCCTGAACAAATAGCGCCTGCTCTGAAGGGTAAAACGTCCACTGCCAGGAGTGGAACAGGCAATCATGTATACAATCACCCAACACTATTGCTAGCCAAGATGTATGTACGGCAGGGTTGCCACATTGCAAAAGACCAATGTGTGACATACGCCAGATGTCTGCAGGCCGACACATACACCCAGCCAGTACGACAACCAGAACGTCAGTGTTTTGCATTGATAAAAAGCTTATTCTGGTAATGGTTGCAGGTACGTGTTCTGTGTCCTGTAACATGTAGGTGGGTCGGATACGCAACTATTACATAAACTATAGGGAATATGTTTGTCCCACAGTCGCAGGACATTTGCTATGTTCACATATATGTTGCAGGACACATCTGCATAAAGAAGGACTGTCCCTCGCAAAGCGGGACGGGAGGTAATCTTAACCCATGGCAGGTGTGTAATGTGACAGGTACAGACACAAACGTGCGGAGTCCAGGAAACACAGTATACACTGACAAATACACAATGAAAGTCATAGCGTGCCTGTCACCACCCCTGAGATATGTGCATATCTATCTATCTATCTATATCTATATATATATATATATATATATATATATATATATATATATACAGATCGAAAGGGCAATAGTGTGAGATATGTCGATATAAAAGGCGTCGCTGACATCTGCAAATATATAGATAGGTCAACGACATTCAAAACACCTTTGAGGTACAAATAAATAGGATACCGCCAAGTATGGAATGTGTCACACACCGACACGCATAACCAGGAGGCTGAAAGACAGAAAGAACACAGTACTGGAACAGTAGAACCGTGAGCAATATGACAATAGTAAGGACATGTAGTCACTGCTGCTGGCGGTGCGGTCCATGTAGGTACCATGTACAACTGTGGTTGAGAGTGATGTAGCCTGTGTATGTGTGTGTTGAGGGTGCCATGTGTGTTTCCGTGTGACTGTAATGTGTGTGTGTGTGTGTCTGCATCGTGCGTCTGTAGGTGGCAACTCAGAGGTAGATGATAATGGTAGGTGTGGGTATAGCTAGCCGGAGGCATGCGGTAACCACCTGTCCCACATTGGGAGGGACAGCCACTACCTGGGCATTTGTGTCCTGACATGAAACATTACAAAGGGCAACTGTTCGAGAGTGTAGGGTATTAGTATGTCCCAAATATTATGCAATAGTTGTAGGAAATACTCATGCCTGTATGTAAGAAATGGAAATGTTACATGCAAACTGATACGCAGGCAAGGTCCAAGAACAATTGGTATTTAATGAGGATAAAAGTATGTGCCATCCTGTGTACTGACCGTGGCTATATGTCAACCTGTAAACACCACTGTGTGACCCGCAAGTGTCTAACTATGGCTATATGAAAAGGTGGCAAGCCATGCCACAGAGGGTCTGACACCAACACCACTGCAATGACTGCAAATATCTGGGGCACACATACACGGGATAGCGGTCATTTAGAAATATCCCTGCACATATCGACGTACATCCGGAAGTATGGAAGTATCAATCTCACAAAACAGTGTAAGAAACTTATCAACCTCACCCGCATACCATATAGAAACGAATTAACAACGGCCCAAAGTAAACACCCGTAACAGAAATCTAGTAAGTGATAGCACTGTAATTAGGGAAGGGGCCCACACACACATATATATATGGACTAAGTAGAAATGCAAGCCCCACAAAACTGTATATGCTAAGTACACCCGCCACATCCCCCACACTGGAAACAATAGCAATACAGACTGTAATCACAGCACAAACATCCAGTTAGTCAATTACATCTGCTGAACCATTAACATACCTTGTGAGAGACACATTTAAAGGCGCCATGCAAAATTGTATCCATCGTATAACGCAACAAACGGCGATGTTACAGGTGTTTGCAATGGTCCGTTATCAGACGGGTGGGATGACAGGTACAGTCACAGGTAGAACCACATATAAAAACCGTCACACACAATCCACGGGGAACATGACTCTGAAATACACTTGGCTCTACACATAGCAGTTGCAATTACACACAACAAAACACAATACAGGCCGTCTCCCCGAAGGCAGGGCAAATGGCCAACGCCCAAGTGGAGAATTGAGTTATACACCACTGTTGATGTGTAATTGGCGAATGGAGTAGCTGCACAGCTGAAGTGCACGTAATTAGTCACACTGGCACACCAATTGGCGGCAGTAAACCACATGTTGCAGGTATCCACGTATATAAGGATGACTTGTCAGATATTCAAATGTATGCTCATACTGAATAAAAGTTCAAAGAGTGATACAGAACAGCAAGATAAAGACAAAATACTGTAACGATATAAAGGTATGTACAACACTACCTGTATGTATTGTATGTCCTGTATTAAGTTATGTCAGTGTATGCATAGCCTGTTTTGCAGTAATTAAAACTGTCCACCATGCATAAAGTGGGAAATGGTATTTATGTATGATGTCTTACTGATTGTAGTAACGCTTGTAAAAGTTGTGCATCTAGCAGTGGGCCACAAGGTAAACAGCATAGACACCACAAGGGATGCAACATGACAGCTTTAAACAGAACAATGTCAGATGACCCGCCGGCAGTGGCAGGGTATGTCCAACAAGTATGTGCCATAGCAGGGGATAGTATTATGTGGATATACTGTAACAGTACGCATGTGTATGGGCATATAACGTCAATGACATGTCTAAGGTGGTCCCCCTGTGCAAGTATGCTATAAATTATGGGATACTATGTAACATATGTGTAATGTATAGTACAGTAGATTGATATGTCAGATATGCTACACAGGAGAACAGGCATATGATGCATACCAAAGGTATTGTATAGTGATGTGAGTACTATGTAATTAAGTTATGTATAAACAGTTATGATGACATAAATAATGTAATCCACTCTGTGCATTTCCAAAGGATGTAAACACTACTCCCATACGAGAATAGCAGAAGAGATGTGACAGACAAACAAGAACATGATTGGTGTATTCAATAACAGGATACATATGGCCTGTAGTCATGGGACATGGTAATAGCATGACACCTAATCTAAATGGAAGGGCTATTCCAGTAACCATGCACAAAGGACATGTAATAGCTCCACAGGTTCATAGTGGAGTACCATGCAGTCTGGCAAGTGTATGTGTGACAATAACTACAGTGTGCATACCAGTGGCACCTCTCTAGGGTAGTGTCCTGTGAACAGAAGAGCCATGTGTAACCTGCATCTCTGCACAGTACAGCCACTGCAGTGATCCCTGGCGTACATGTGTCCACCATCCACCAAGTGAGGTATCACATGAACACTGCTACTAACTGTCCATGCGTGATGTACATAGGAATCCTGTCCCAAAGCATGGTGAGTGTCTGGTCTGGGAATTCAACCCCCAAGCACATCCCATACACTGTTGCGTGTGTGCACATATCCATGAGCATCATGCTCACAGTGGCTATTGTTTATGTCGTGTATGCGGAGTATATCCAATAACATATTTGCAGACATGGGCCCTATGTTTGCAGCAGAGGTCACCCCTGAGTATGTAGCCCGCAAATGTGTACAGACATGGTGTCTGTACTGCAGCCGCGAACTTTAACCATTGTAGCTCAATAAACGTCATGGCGTTCTAATGTTGAGTTATGTAAAGCTGTAGCTGTTGTCTAAGGTACACCCTAAGCAGGGTGTTGTACCCATGGATGTGTGTATAAGTCCGGTGTGCAGAGGTACAATGGGTGCCTATGTACCAGCCACACTCCCAGTACAGACAAGTGTGGACACGTAGGATATCCACGCCACAGTGGCAATGTGGTAATCACAGGAGTGTGTGCAACATACATGTGTAGTATGAACATGTACAATGCGACATGTATGTAGGGGAGTAACACCTATGTGATAACCAGTGGGTGGATGGTGTACTGCAAAGGTGATGTTCATACCAACTGTCATGCAGGTTGAGGCCATGATGCTCATATCAGGTATCCATCACAGTGACACCCATATGGATGGTGTCTGTAACAGCTGGTGGATCAACAATGGCACTTGGTATGCAGTGGTCTGTACAGCTAGGCAGGGAAGTCCCTCAGTGGTAGCCTGTACCTCAGGGAAGCATATACCGAACATGAGGGCCCCATGACTGAGGACTGTGGTATGCCAAGTGTAACTGGAATGCAGTATGTGATATGGTATGCCACCCTCAGTGTGTGTGCCCTGTCCATTAGCCACTTTGCATAACATCCTGAGACATATGTGTCAATGTGCAGGTGGATGTGTATGTTGTCAATACCAGAATGAAGAACGGTGCTGAAAGGCAGCGAGAGGACAATGTAGGCCATGTGGACCCCAGTGTCATCATCAACTACTCTGGCGACCATATGAAAGGTGTTTGAACAGGTGTAGGGGCATGCTGTGGCCCCAACAACACCAACCCAGCTGGTATCAAAGGACAGGAGCACAACAAAGACTCAGCGAATGATGTCCAGGATGATGTGCCCTATAGCCATGCAGAACAGTCCAGTGAGGTGTGCAGGGCAATAGTCCCAGTTGTGCATTGTGGTGCCAGCTGTGTGGAGTGTAATGGTCGCTGTGTGCCAGTCAGGGGCCACAATGTCTGGTACAAGGCTATTACTGAATATGGTGTCCCGGTGGGTAGACATATCATTCAGAGGTCTGTGGACATCACAGGCTGGAATGTTGTAGGGTGACAAGGGGCCAGTGTCCTAGGACATATAGAGTGCAGGTTAGTACTGTGTAGGTGTGACCACAGGTACACAGCAATGTTCCTGCTAGGAATGTGGCCCAGTAGGGAGTGACAGGGTGTAATGTTAGCACTGAAGCCATCCAACAGCATGTTGCCAACATCACCTGTTACTGTCATGTTTCAGAGTGACAGTTGTAAGCGTGAGCAGATGTGGGTATTGCATATGACTGCTGACATACCACCATAATGCCTGGTGGTACATCTCGGAATGTGTCACAGTAATGTGTACGTCGCTAGTTATGGAGTGTGTGATGAGGGATCCCGTGGCCCTACTGAGGCTGACCAGTGAGATACCCCACCCATGGGAATGTACACCACTGTGCAACAGCCCCCACCTGGTGTTGTAAAGTATGTCCATGGAACCGCACCCCTAGAGTGGCATCTTATATCTGGTGTGTACCATCATGGCTGTGTGTGGCATAGCATGATCTATATTGTCATGTACGTGCTAATGACATGTAGTGGGGTATGTTTCAGCATTTGTATGTGCATTGTGCACCTGCATGTGTGTCATGACGTCAACTACCGCTGTCAAACGACACCTGTAGTAGGTGTTGTAGTACTCATCTACTGTGTATGCCATGAAGTGTGTGGTGCTGGTATATGGCTAACAAGGGTGAGTAGCATATGTTCGGATACCACCAATGAGGGGATAACCCCAGGTGTGGAACAGCAGTCACATGTTGGTAGTGTCCATGTCAAGGATACTGTTGGTCTTGGAGGTGGTGTGTATTGGTCGAACCAGCCAAGTGGAGGTTATGACTCACGGACAGTGTACGCCGAATGTGTCGGCACATGTGCGGCTATCACAGTTAAGTGTGGGCTACTGTCAGTCTCACATCAGTAGCAGCAGTATGAGCCCAACTGTCCAGTACACCATGAAATGAGGTCTGGTAGCCATGGGGTTTGTTGAATCCGCAGCTGGTAATACTGTGCATAGCAGTTCCGGACACAGTTATTTGCATGTGGAGCACCTGTGATGCATTGTTTGGAGTAACCAGCTGGGATGTGTGTATAACATAGTGGAATATGGGGACACCTCAGCCGTGGGTGTGCCATTCCAGGTATGTGCCTGAGAGGTACGGTCTGTCTATAACCAGTCATTGCAGGTGGGCTCCGCAGAGCCAAGAGGCAGGTGCAAGTCACAGCAGAGATATTGAAGTGGTGCAGTATCAGGTGTGCCTTGCCTGCATGAGTCACAGAGGATGATGTCAGGCATTGTTACATGACCACATGTTTCGCTAGCCAGTTCCCATTCTGCTGGTGACTGTTATTGGACACTGTGGAAGACAGGCAGTATAAAAGCAGCAAGAGTCCAACATGTGATCCATACACCCACGGCTGACAGGTGCAGGTCAACTGTGCCACAGCATCATGTTTGACCTGGTTTGTCAAAGTGGACGTATACCATACGCCTGTGGAATGACAGCAGAAGCATGGACAACTGTTGGGAGTGACACAGTCACTCGTTGTACAGTGGTAACAGGTCTGGATGACTGCAAAATGCTCCCCAGGGCTCGGACCAGACCATCAGGGCTACAACACTGGTGGGCTAATGCATGTCCCTGCACATGTAGTCTGTGCCCTGACATACAACTTCAGTCACACACACATGGAAAATGACAGTCACATCGTACCTGCTGAGTTGTGGCATGTGTGCATAGGTTAAGTTTGCAGAACCAGTTACTTGACAGTAGGATGTAAGTGATTATCGCCTTGTGTAGCCTGCTGGGTGGAACAGCAGTGTGACCGCCGACAGTCACCTATGACAGGTGTATTGTGTATGTTACGACACCCTATTGGCCCTATGTGATGGGCACACATGTCTGTGAGCTATAGGTTGGTGTGGTTGTGTTTGGTGATGTGGGCTGCCGTTGGTGCCCACACAAAGTATGGAGGGGTACTGTACAAGGTGTCTCCGTATGCATGGCCTGTGGTGGGGATTGTGTGGAACCATGTGATGAGTGGGGTGTGTTGAGAATGTTGCATATCCCCACATGACTGTCAGGTGCAGTCAGGGTTGGTGACAGTATAACCCCCAGCAGGGCTGCATATGTGCATCCCCCACAGGCTGTACTGTTGTATGTTGGGAGGTGTGCATTGACTGTGTACATGAGAATAGCTCCATTGCCACATGTACAACATTGTCATCATAGTGACAGGCAATAGCACTGTACGTGCCAGTTGGACATGCCTGTATATAAGTGGTACGTGCCAGGTGGACACGCCGTATGAACCACCATGTCTCATGAGATAAGTGAGTGATGTGTGTACAACAGCTGTTGTACTGTAAGCAAGCTGGAAATGTATGGACAGACAGTCTACCTGTGAGGACTGGTGTGAAATGGGTGCTAAACTAAGCAGTAGCTCATAACATGCCAAGAAGCTCTGAACAAGTGCCGAGCATGCCCATACAATACAGAGAGGGTGTTGGCTAATATCAACCCACAAGTGTTGACGAAAGTCATGATTGGCGGCACCACATCAGAACAGTGCCGGGTATGTTCTGCAAGTCCACGACATCCATGTAGATGTTAGCAGTACAGATGTACAAGACAGTACGGATGTTTGACTACAAATGCCTTGGCATGTCACAGGAGTGTTCTACTAGTGGCCTGTTGACAGAGTCACAACTAATAAAGGTGCTACAGTGATAAGTGCATATCACATGGTGTCAGCTACAGTAAACCAGGGTTAATGGTGGATGATATCAGCAATGACACCACTAGGGGAATACCCCTGTACCCAGTAAGTAACACCTAGGCTGTGGTCAACATTATGGACACTGTGTTAGGGATGATGTTGTGCACAACACCTTTAGGTAGTCATCAGAGGTACCCATGACATGACAGGGTGGTATCCATGAGCACAGAGATCATTGGACAGGCATACACAGCACCCATGTGACCATTATTGGAACACATATCACCCTCCAGGGGTAGGGCCCATGCGTAGATGTCCGATACTAGCCTCCACAATACTCACCTCCAGTATGCAGCATGCTATCCACCTTGCATACAGACATATGCCACACTATGCTGTTGGACATGCTACATGTCCATAGCCTGATCTGAAAGACATACGTCATGGACAACCACCGTCCTATGACTAGGATGGCCACATGCTGGACAGATCCCTGTGCCATACCTGTGACATACTCCCATCATACCATGCAGCCCTGTCCACATAGCTGCACATATCATCCCTGTCATACATGGTATGATGGCCGTATGGTAGATGTAGTATCAACTATCTGGATCAGTAATGTGTCACTGATGCCCCTCGCAGTGGCGTAATGGATGTCGGATGCAGCTAGTAAACCCAGCACGTAAATGCTGTAGCCGATAACCTTACCTGCGAATGACGCCCGACTAGCCATTGTCTCATGTCTATCACATGTGCAACACAGGCAATCCATTGTAGGATGTTGAACAGCTGTACAGTGAAGTGTAGATGTCTATGGCAAAACAGATGCATGTACAGGTTTCCATGCGTACTTTGTGCATTGTCACTGCCCAAGTCTATTAAGGCTGTGTCTGTGTTGATACGTGCATATACACAGCATCAAGGTTAACAGAATTACCGTGGATACATCCAGGCAAGTGCAGATAGGTAAGAACAGCAGTGCAGGCAAACAGACATGCCCACATGAAGACAGGCGTCACATGCAGTAGGAACACTAATGAGGTGCCACACATATATGGAGACGATATCCAATGCATAATGGGTGTTAAATGTGTGTGACACATACATGCCAGTCGTGTTAGTGTCATGTTGATTTGCAAAGATAACTGTGCAGATGTACTAGAAATGTATGTGAAGCGGTATCACTGTATATGTCTGTAGATGTGACTTGTCACCATCATCATGTCTTACAGATAATGCCTTGTACACGCCTACCTGCTTACAGCCGACAGGAGGATGAAGTCCTAATCCCGTACCTCCATGAGAACTGCAAGGTGTTATTTAGCCACATGCCACAGCACACACAGCAGCGGGATGACCTGTGGCAGGATCTTCGCAGGAGGGTCAACGAAGTGGGTGGCCACAACTGCACCTAACAGCAGGTGCACCGACACTGCATGGATTTGATATGTCATGCAAAACAGCGTGCCACTGCAATCACCAGGGAGCAAGGTGGAACAGGTGGTGGGCCACCAACCCAGCCTCCACTCACACACACAGAGGAGCTACTGGCCAGTCTGGGGACACCCTTGGAACAGCTCCCACAAACACTAGCTGTCATCGTGGAGGTGGGTGTCTCCCAATCAATGAGCCTGGAGTTGCCTGGTAAGTCAGTACTGAACATATGGCCAGTATATCCCATGTACGTGCATGCGTCAGTGTACAGATTGTAATGTAATGTAACAACATATGCAAGGTATGTGGACACAAATGCTGCATGCTACATTATGCTACCCTGTGTATGCACCATACCTCTGAACTGTAAACATATTTGCAGGATGTCCAGATGTCTGCCTCATATTGTCGGTGCGTTCCCCTTAATATCTGTCCCTTTCTGGCAATTAGCCGAGGAATGGAGGCATTAAATGATGACATACATTTGTGTTTACGACTGCACATTCCGTGTAAAACCATGTGCATGCAAACCTATTAGGCTAGAAAATTTCTAAGTTTGTAAGAGCAATATGTCACAGTTGTCCCTATTTGTCCCCCATCATAGTAGGCTTGGTCCACATTTCTTGTTCTAAGAGGGTCAGAGGTATGGTATGTACACGTGTTCTTTCTATATGCTATTGTACAGGCGGATGTGTTAACTTGCACTGTGCACCCTGTGGCTGTCATACAGTCATGGATAATGTTCATACTGCTGTGTCATCCTACACAGGTACCTCTGGCGTGCTGCACACACAAGAGTCCATTGCAGGTGAGACTGTCATTGGTATCAGGCATGTCAAAGCATTGATCTATATGCCATGTGGCCAGTTAATACATGGATATACAGGTTGCATCACCCATTATCTACACAGGCCACCTATGTGCAATATATACAAATGAAATGACACACAGACATGAAACAACAGTATTTGTCATTGCTACATGTGTGTCCAGCTGTGCATACAACGGTGGATGTGTTCTACAATGGAGGCATATGTACTATATAGTGGAACAAAATGTGTGGTACACAAAACAGTACCACACAATGAGCAATGATATGGGCAGACCACAGGCGGCACCATTGTGTTATATGCCCCTGCAATGGGTTCACACATTGTGATGTTCCATCCGACATGTCTCAGACACGTAGCATTTTGGTTGCAATATTGTCACACTTTCCCATAACCCATACCATACATACACCTGTTGTCTGCATAGCCCTGTGGATGGTGACATATCCAACATTTATGGGTGTATGTCATATGGGACAACACAGACATGTGTGATAGACGGCCATCACATACATGACCTACACATGGCCATGGGGGATGGCCGGAGACACGTAGCCACACAGTAGATGGGATGTGGGTACACCCTGTCCCACTTTGTCCACACATGGTCCATTTACAGCCATATTAGATGGATTGTACAGGTGATGTGGTACACTGCACATCTTAAATGCCTGTGCACAGCTAGTGGAGGTGTCAGCGACGTCTACCCCATAAGATGTGTTGAACATGACGTCAGTGTCATAGCATGACAGTAGTCACCTTTACAGATTCCACCGACAGTGACTCCAGGCCACAGATACTGTACGTTTCCCTTGCTGCCGTAGGACATCACTGTAACTGTGCACCTTGTGTGCATGGTACATCAATGTCATGTGTGAAATGGTGATGTGAGAGGTCCGCTATGTGTGGACATGGTTGCCAGGCAGCTAACACTCTGTAGTCATCGTGCAGGGGTGTCATCTGTATGTCCTCCACTGACCTGTCACATGACACAGCATGGTTTGGTGTGTATACACCTAAGCATCGTGGGTCACAATCCACAGGTATGTCATGGGTATGCATGCAGTTCTGGATATGCAATGTGTACATATCATGCACTGTGTAGAAATATAGATGCCTTCATGATGCCATGCAATGGCACAGTGTCTGTACTTCACACTGTACAGCAATGCAGATGGCTCATGGTCCCTTACCATGCCCATGTACATTTGCTCAACATGCAGTCTATCTGTAGGGCATATGGGCAACACCGCAATGTGAAACCCAGTACGACGCTGTACATGTGTCACGACACCATTGTGTCAGGCATGCATGCATGCATGCTAATGCACACGTCAGCAGATTACATGTCAAGGTCACGTCAGCCATGTGTACTGTTATCCTGTTCTGGTCCACATGGTGTATCATGGGGATGCATGCATACTACCATGAACGTGTGAATTGCATGGATAATGTTATGACACCTGCCTGCTGTGGTGTGCATTCCAGGGGGTATGCTTACAAACACTATTGATGTCTGGGCTGTATGCTGCCAGCTGTGTCACAAGCATGCTGCATGCCATCTGTCATATCACATGCATGGTGTGTCACTGTGTGTGTGTGTGTGTGTGTGTGTGTGTGTGTGTGTGTGTGTGTGTGTGTGTGTGTGTGTGTGTGTGTGTGTGTGTGTGTGTGTGTGTGTGTGTGTGTGTGTGTGTGTGTGTGTGTGTGTGTGTGTGTGTGTGTGTGCGTGTGTGTGCGTCAGTGTGTGTGTGTCTGTTGTAATTTAGAGTATTTCTTTGCATTCATCGGTGATGTATGTGCGTTACCCTCCTGCGGCCCATCTGATAGTGTCCCCACAGATTCTAGCACTGATGAACATATGCATGAGGTACATGCAGGGATGTCAGGGGCGGAATCTGTGCCAACGGTTGCCATCCCAGCTATGTCCCCCTCTTCCCCGCACACAGTTCAGCTGCCAACACATACTGCATCTCCAGTGGCCATAGAGGAAGGACAGTCAGTGTCTGTTAGCATTGAACAGGAATGTGTGGTGGCTACAGAAGGTGTGTCTCCACACCATGGTGGCAGTGTACTGACTGTAGATGTGCCACACAGGCATGTGGCTGGTGCTGCTCATAGGAGGACCTCTGGCAGACATGCAACTGCAGGACAAAGTTCAGCAGCTGGAATCACCAGACACATGTTCCAGGCTGTAATGGCGGCACAGGCATGTGCCAAATGGCAGAACAGAGAAGGGCAGAGACTGCAGACGGCTGCTATTCGTACCCTAAACAACATCCAGGCATTGGCAGGTGCTCAACAGCAACTTGCTGATGTTCTGGACAGGAGATTGGGTGACATGGTCAGAATCCTTGACTGTGGCATGGCAATCCATGAGCATCAGCTGTCTGTGCTAGAACATCTGGTAGGGGTGAGGCATAGGCCACCTGGATGTAGGCCAGCTACACCACCTAGTGCAGGTCAATGTTAGTGTGCCACCCCACATGGCCACTCCCATAAGTGCCGGTAGCAGTAGCAGTGCAGCTGGTGCTGCGCTGTCCACATCAGGACACAGCAGACCACGTGGACATGGCCCTGAATGTTCCAGGCAGGGACACGGTTCCAGTGGCCATGTGTCGTCGGGCAGTAGCCATTCTGTACCTCCACCTGGTAGTGCCCGTGCAACCCTGGCAGGCACAGGACACGTGGCCATGGCCAGTCACAGTGAGCTGTACAACCTAGTCTGTACAATCTGGAGATGTCGATAATACCCCTGTGTAGGCCCCACAAATGACGGAACTGTGTGCACACATACATGCACACAGCAAACACAACTGTAGGACTCCACAACACCCACATGCATTCGGAACAGACATGTCCAATCAAATCACCGGCCCTTACCCACACACATGATGTCATCCATTGGTGCAGCCCATGCCCTTGACAAACAGTATCACCCTGTGCATATGATGAAGCCTGTGCTGCATCCCTGTCATCCACACCATCAGTGCAGGGATATGCTCAAATGGTCTGATGCACAGGGTGAACAGAATAGTGAGAGGTGTATGTAACATTACCTGTGTATGCATAGTGAGGGATGTGTATGTTGCAGTGGTTGTGTGTGAATACTGAGAGATGTGTATGTGACATCGGTTGTGCAGTATCACCCTGTGCATATGATGATGCCTGTGCTGCGTCCCTGTCATCCACACCATTGGTGCAGGGATATGCTCAAATGGTCTGATGCACAGGGTGAACAGAATGCACAGTGCAGGATGTGTATGTTGCAGTGGTTGTGTATGAATACTGAGAGATGTGTATGTGACATCGGTTGTGTACTGTCGACATGCACCGGTCATACTATGTAGTCCAGGTGCAGCATGCATTGTGATGTGTTCACAGTATGTGTCTCGGTTACAACGGTAACAGCATGTTGGTAATGATACCCTGGTTCCCTCCTATGGTGTACTTGCATGAGCCTACAGGTAGCAGTGTTTGCAGTCCCCCATGTGTAACTGTGGAGTACTCACAGGCACGTATGGTAATATCAGCATGCTAAACGTACCCCCAACCTGACTGTTGGAAAGTCTAACATGACACAGATGTCCGTACATATACTGCACCTGAAGCATGTGGTCAGTTGAACAGGCTACAGCAGACAGAGACATGACATACATAGCAGGAAACATTACAGCTATGGTGACATGGTGCAGGGGTTGTACACAGCGATCTGGCCAATGATGATGTTAGGTGTCACTTGATAGCATGAGGCCACACTGTTTAGCAGTAAGACCCTGTAACAGTACAGGAACATGGCCACATTCACGGGGTGTACACCACTATAACGCACACCCCATAGTGTTCAGGTGGGGACCCTTGCCTATGTGGTCATCACCCTCACAGTACTTTGCACCCACACGACATGTCACAGAGAAGGAACATGCACAGGTAGCCAATATGGCTGGGACCTATGGCATCAACAGGGTAGTTGACTGCATCACCATGACGGGTTAGTCACCATGAAGAGCTAGTGATCAGTTCTCACTGTATGGTAGCATACACCCTCACACCAAGCACCAGACAGACATACATACAGACATACACACACACGATGTGGTGAAAAGACATGTGTATACGGATAGCCGACGTGTGTGATGCACCACACCTGCTGACCTCATGCTTTCCACACTGCAGTATGTACAGATCTCTACAACGGTGTACAGGGATGTGTAACAACTGGGACATAATCCCCATGATATGTGGCATCTGTGGTCACACATTCGGACACACATGGCAGTGCTGGGAATGATACACCTGCCATATGATGAGACATTTGATAGACATGCAGCGGTATTGTCCGCATTATGTGTACCAACACTATGTCTGGCAATTGTGCTGCTATATGCACATGGGAGGATGTAGGTGTTACAGGTGTCATGTGACATACAGTTGGTAACACCTGACCTCTGTGTATGCGTTATGTCATCACCATCAAGTAACAGTAACATAGCGTACTGTTTGCACATAGCATGGTAGGATGGCGTGTGACACAACTGTGAACCATCCCCTGCACACATACATCTACACAGGTGGATCACCACTTTATGAACACACATCCCTCCATACGTGCTGTATAACCAGCTGTACTGTCTGTATGTCACCGTATACAGGTGTCAATGATGGGGCTGCATTGCGACTGCATGTTGTAGTTAGGCGCAACTGTGTTACGGACATTGGCCACTGCACATGCATGTTTGCTGCATGCACAGTACAGATTTCACATGTGTCTCCTGTAGCCATGTTTGTATGCATTGCTATTGTTGGACATGTGTGTTGACATACATAACACATGGACTGTGGTATGATATCATGGGTGTCACGGGTGACCAGTACAAGGGTATGTATCCCGGTCAGCATTGCTACCCCGTGTACTGTAAGCATTCAACAGACATGGACCCACCTTCCATTTGCGTGCGTATCATTGCTTAGGCCACTGTTCTGTATGGGGTACATCACAGTCTATGCTATGTACATATGTGTTGTGTGTGCAGTCCATGCACACATCCACAAAAATCACATGTATGACATATCCAGGCATGTGTTCATTGGTGTACAGCAACACTCATCTGTCACAGCTGTGTAAGGCCCGTGGTATGTCTTGAGCTGACCTGTTCATGTATAGTGGTATGATTGCAATGCATAACACCTGTTGGAACCCTGTCGGTGCATGTGTACTCTGCACAGTTGGTGTAGATGTCTGTACAGCCCACTGGTCATGTGTCACATGGTGTTGTGGTAATGTATGGCTGCGTATTGCTGCACCGACGACATGGTGATGTCTTTAGGGCTACAGTGTAGACTGCGGTGTGTACATCTGTGATCTGCACCTGTGACAGCTGTGATGGCAGCTGAGTGTGTACTGGTCACTGCATGTGTGTGACTGCCCTGTGCGTGGGGATAGTTATACCTTACTGTGCCCTTCCGTGTGTACACTCCATCTGCATGCAAGACGGCACTTTGCAACTGCTACGTGTGTGAGCATGCCCAGTATGCTGTTGTGTAGATGGACACACAGTACAGTCCATGTACGCTGTTGTGTAGATGGACACACGGTACAGTCCAAACAGAGCCCTTCTGTGTTTACACTCCATCTGCATGCAAGATGGCCCTTTGCAACTGCTAAGTGTGTGAGCATGCCCAGTACGCAGTGATGTAGATACACACACAGTACAGTCCCAACTGAGCCCTTGCATATTGAGACTCCGTCTGCATTCAAGTCGGCCCTTTGCAACTGCGAAGTGTGTGAGCATGCCCAGTACGTCGTTGTGTAGATCGACACACAGTACAGTCCGAACGAACGTGTATTACCAGGTGTGTGGCCATGGCCAGTGACACCTTGTGTCAGTGATGTTTCTCTGTGCATGGGCATGGCCGTTGATATCCTGCATTGACATGGTGGTCATCCAGGCAACAGATGTCCATATTCAACATCACAATGGTTGCCTACCGAGTACACACTGGGCAACTATCTTGAAGGGTGTACTGTCTGTGGTGCATCCCGTGTCTATGTATTGTTGTTGTAGTGCTCTGTACATCTTTAGTTGCCCCGATCACACCACTAACGTGTGTTTGTGTATGTCTACCGTGGGACAGTAATATGTCTGATTATACACTCTCTATACAATCCCTGTCGGCATCCTTGTCTTTGCGGATGATGACACTCTCCTAGAGGTATGCCTCTGGGACTGCTGTGTTTAGTAATCTCGGTAGCGCATTCTGTAAATGCATCATGCTGTAGTGTGATAGGGTAGTTAGGTGTATGTTCGACTCCCAGCCCTGCCAAGAGTGTGTGTGTATGTGTTGTGTGTGTGTGCGCGCATGCTCCCGTCCGCCTAGGGACTCAAGTCTTGCTTTTAGATGCCTCACACCACAGATATTTCCTGCCGATGTCTTTGCCTTTGCGGATAACGACACGTGCCTAGAAGAATGGCTCTGGAACTTCTGTGTATAGTAATCTCGGTAGCGCATTCTGTAAATGTGTTATGCTGTAGTGTGATAGGGTAGTTAGGTGTATTTTCGATTCCCAGCACTGCCAAGTGTGTGTGTGTGTGTGTGTGTGTGTGTGTGTGTGTGTGTGTGTGTGTGTGTGTGTGTGTGTGCGCGCGCTTGCTGTCGTCCGCCTTGGGATTCAAGTCATGCTTTTAGACGCTTCACACCACAGAAATTTCCTGCTGACGTCTTTGCCTTTGTGGATGATGACACATGCCTAGAAGAATGGCTCTGGGACCACTGTGTTTAGTAATCTTGGTAGCATGTTCTGTAAATGCGTTATGCTGTAGGGTGATAGGGTAGTTAGATGTATGTTCGACTCCCAGCCCTGCCAAGTGTGTGTGTTGTGTGTGTGTATGTGCATGCTCTCGTCCACCTGGGGACTCAAGTCATGCTTTTAGATGCCTCACACCACAGATATTTCTTGCCGATGTCTTTGCCTTTGCCAAGTGTGTGTGTGTGTATTGTGTGTGTGTGTGTGTGTGTGTGTGTGTGTGTGTGTGTGTGTGTGTGTGTGTGTGTGTGTGTGTGTGTGTGTGCACATGCTCCCGTCCGCCTAGGGACTCAAGTCTTGCTTTTAGATGCCTCACACCACAGATATTTCCTGCCGACGTCTTTGCGGATAACGACACGCGCCTAGAAGAATGGCTCTGGAACTTCTGTGTATAGTAATCTCGGTAGCGCATTCTGTAAATGTGTTATGCTGTAGTGTGATAGGGTAGTTAGGTGTATTTTCAATTCCCAGCACTGCCAAGTGTGTGTGGGTGTGTGTGTGCGCATGCTGTTGTCTGCCTGGGGACTCAAGTCATGCTTTTAGACGCTTCACACCACAGAAATTTCCTGCCGACGTCTTTGCCTTTGCGGATGACGACACGCGCCTAGAAGAATGGCTCTGGGACTGCTGTGTTTAGTAATCTCGGTAGCGCATTCTGTAAATGCGTTATGCTGTAGTGTGATAGGGTAGTTAGGTGTATGTTCCACTCCCAGCCCTGCCAAGTGTGTGTGTGTGTGTGTGTGTGTGTGTGTGTGTGTGTGTGTGTGTGTGTGTGTGTGTGTGTGTGTGCGCATGCTGTCATCCGCCTGGGGACTCAAGTCATGCTTTTAGACGCCTCACACCACAGATATTTCCTGCTAACGTCTTTGCCTTTGTGGATGATGACACGCGCCTAGAAGAATGGCTCTGGAACTGCTGTGTTTAGTAATCTCAGTAGCGCATTCTGTAAATGCATTATGCTGTAGTGTGATAGGGTAGTTAGGTGTATGTTCGACTCCCAGCCCTGCCAAATGTGTGTGTGTGTGTGTGTGTGTGTGTGTGTGTGTGTGTGTGTGTGTGCGCATGCTGTCATCCGCCTGGGGACTCATGTCATGCTTTTAGATGCCTCACACCACAGATATCTCCTGCCGATGTCTTTGCCTTTGTGGATGACGACACACACCTAGAAGAATGGCTCTGGAACTGCTGTGTTTATTAATCTTGGTAGCGCATTCTGTAAATGCATTATGCTGTAGTGTGATAGGGTAGTTAGGTGTATGTTTGACTCACAGCCCTGCCAAGTGTTGTGTGTTTCCAGCTACATGACATCAGTACATTGCTTTTACAGTATTCACTCACCATAACATCCGTGCGGCGTCTTTGCCTTTGATGCTGCTGTCTGCAGGCTAGACGTATGCCTGTGTGAATGCTGTGATCTACTAATCACGGTTGTGCATTCTGTAACTGCGTAATGCTGTTGTGTGGTACAATGGTTACGTTTGTGTTCTGCTCCCAACCCTGCCACATGTGTTGTGTGTGTGTATGTCTGTATCTATCTACATATATATATATATATATATATATATATATATATATATATACCGATATATATATATATATATATATATATATATATATATAGAGAGAGAGAGAGAGATGTATGTTCACATTATCACTCTTGAATGTGCTGCATTATGTGTACGTGATCACCTTGGACGTATGTACATCTGCTATGGCTCTGAGATAGTGCACATACTGTGTGCTGTAGTGATGGTGGGTTATACTTGTGTAGTTACCGGTTATTGTGTTGCTGGGTATTACAAGGGGCATTGGAAACAATGCTATTACAGCACCTTTTCATGGTTGCATGCACATCTTGGCAACAGTCAGCAGTGGTTATTACTTTGCAGGGGGAGTATGGCTCATATCCGTATGTCGTAACTGACAATTCTATGCAACTCAGGTTAACATTACTGACTCACGTTTATCCACAGGTTGTGGTACAGATCCCAGGACTGTATGTGTATACAGTGACAGGTGCAGAACTGGGTTAGTGTTGGATGCATGAAGGGGTGTCCATGGCCAGGAATGGTGATCTCTACAAAAAACAACCAGCAAAAGTCCAAGGGTAAAAGATACCAAAAACAACACGAATTCTCCACCAAACAAATTTAATGTGGCTTAGCGCCTCGGCAACATCAGCCTTCTTTGAGCACACAAAAAGTAATAAATAAACACTCCCTTTTATACCAACCGTAATTGAATAATCACTGTTAATTACTTAATTAATACATCAATTTAAAAAAAGGCTTTTTTGTTTAAAGCAGCATGACTTACAAAGACAATAAATATATAACATAAAAAAACTAAAATATGTTACAATAAACATCTCCAGTTGACTTCTTTATTAAGACCACTAGGTGATAATGTATTGTATTTCAATATATAAATAGTTTCCTTAAATAATAAAATATTTTTCAACAGTCTATCATCTCCTTTTCTGACAAAAACGTTTTCTAAAATAGTACACTCCAAAGAATTCACATTACTATTATGTTATTCCACAAAATGTAAAGCTACTGGGCTTTCTACCGCTCCCCTTTTGATGTCACAAACATGCTTCTGCATTCTAATTTTAAAATTTCTTTTTGTTTCTTCCACATAACAGAGGTTACAGGGGCACCTAAGGCAATAAATAATTCCTGTAGTATGGCATGTAAATTGATTATTTGGTATAAACCTAATTCCATTTATTTTATTAAAAATATAATTTGACATATAAACATATATTACAGGAACCACAAGGAGTAGTACCATAAGTACATAATGGATAGCTTAATTGATCCTTAGGATGAACATAATAAGCTTTAATTAATTTATCTGCTAAGTTCTGTCCCCTTCTGTATGCAACCTTTGGAACAATAGGAATAAATTTACACATAAATTCATCTTGTGACAAAAATTTCCAATAGTACTTGATATAGTGCCAATTTTTTTCACTTAATAAATTAAAAGTAGTCACAAAATAAATATCTTGTTTTTCTTTGTTACAATTTTGTGAATATCTATTAATTCTTATATCTGAAAAAACAATCTCCTTACCAACTTTGTTAACTAAAGAAAAATTCTCAGTATTATTGGTAATAACTCTTAATAATTTATTAATAGATTCTTTAATCAATTCCATACTGTAACCTCTTTGTAAAAACATCTTAATAGAGTCATAAATATTATTTTCTAAATCTACTTCACCACTACATAGTCTAGATAATCTAACTATCTCTCCATATAGCAATGACCTCAAAGTATGGGGAGGATGGCAACTCGTGCCATATAAGTATTGATTACCATCCACAAACTTACGATATACCGTAGTTGAAATTCGGTCATTGGTAACTCCTGTTAGAGAAATATCTAAATAATTTACTTTCTTACCATACTGTAGACCATCAAATTGTATATTATACTTATTATTATTTAAATCAGAAATAAACTGATGTATAAATTCGAAACCTCCATTACAAAGAAAGATTAAATCATCTATGTAGCGAAAGTAAAACAAAACATTGTGCTGAAAAAAATATGTTGGTATAGATGTATTCTAACTCAAATTTAGCCATAAATAAATTGGCATACATAGGGGTAAATGATGCCCCCATTGCTGTCCCTTTCAACTGATGGTAGATAACCTCATTAAAACTAAAAAAGTTATTGGCAAGACAAAAAATCTGTCAAATCCATAATATAATGTGAAGTGGGATTATCTCCCAAAAGGTAACGCAATGCCTGTATACCATCTTTATGGCCAATATTGGTGTATAAACTAACAACATCCACACTAACCCTAAACATTTTTTCTGTCCATATAACATCTGAAATTTTGTCAATAAAATCAAAAGAATCTTTAACATATGACTCAAGTTTTTCTACAAAAGGTAACAGATAATTATGTATAACAATACCCACATTCCAAGAAAAATAATTAGTAGCAGAAACAATAGGACGTCCCGGAGGATTCACTAAACTCTTATGGAGCTTTTGGGAGACAATAAAAAGTGGCTAAATTACAATTATCAACACAGAATTTCTTGTCAAAATCATTTTTAGAGAAATAACCTAGTCGTACACCTCTTTCAATTAATACAGTATATTCCTTCATAGCATTTAAGTATGTATTTTGATCACTAATTTCATATGTCAAAGAATCACTCAAATGTTTCATACACATCTCAAAATATTGACTATGATGGAGTAACACTATTTTATTGCCTTTATCAGAAGGCTTAACAACTAGGTCCTGTCTATTATTAAGTCTATTTAAAGCACACCATTCATTTTTGTCATATTATAATTCCAGGAACTAGAGTTACAAGAATTCAAGAGTTCCTTAATAGAAAAATGAACCATTTCTGAATACTGTGTAACAGTTTGATTAGTATACGTGATCACCTTGGATGTATGTACATCTGCTATGGTTCTGAGATAGTGCACATACTGTGTGCTCTAGTGATGGTGGGTTATACTTGTGTAGTGACCGGTTATTGTGTTGCTGGGTATTACAAGGGGCATTGGAAACAATGCTATTACAGCACCTTTGCATGGTTGTATGCACATCTCGGTGACAGTCAGCAGTGGTTATTACTTTGCAGGGGGAGTATGGCTCATATCCGTATGTCGTAACTGACAATTCTATGCAACTCAGGTTAACATTACTGACTCACGTTTATCCACAGGTTGTGGTACAGATCCCAGGACTGTATGTAAATACAGTGACAGGTGCAGAACTGGGTTAGTGTTGGATGCATGAAGGGGTGTCCATGGCCAGGAATGGTGATCTCTACAGCCTGGCAGGTACAGTCTGTGACTGTCCCACAACCTCCTGTATATGGCTGACACCTGCTGTACTTGTGTATATGCAGACACACACACGTACCACCATCAGCTAGGGCTATCACATACACAAACCCATTGCATCACCATTGGGCCATGCAATAACTGTTGACCCTCACACACACACACACACACACACACACACACACACACACACACACACACACACACACACACACACACACACACCTATGTGTAAACTGGATGGCTCAATGACAGCTCTGGAATTGTAACACCACACCCTATGCATATGATGTCACCTGTGCCAACACCTGTGATGTGTAACATTGAAACAGGATCAGACTAACCTGGTGCTGATGCACACAGTGCACACGGTGGCTTTATTCCACTGTATTGATGTTAGACTGCTGTTAACACAAACTGAGATACTTCCAGGTGTATATCGACAGGCATGATGCTTTGCAGCTGTGACCATCAATGTAGCATAGTTTACAGCACTGTTAATTCTGATGTATTCTCCATCTATGTGCCATTTCACTGATGTGTGTAGTATTGGCAGCATGTGTGTCTGAGTGTGCAGTAAGTGTGTGATGTGTGTAGTACACATGTATACATGATTACAAACATGTACACTGGCATACACAACATTACACGGGCTTCACCATTCATACACTAGCTTACTTGTTCTTCAACACGTGCACACGGGCTGACACACGTGCACACATGCTTACTCAGGCTTACTGGCGCGCACGGGCGCGTATACACTGTGGGCAGGTTTGCAGGTGACATCGCTGGTATCCATGGCATACACCGTCAGTCTCCTGACTTTCCTAGGATACCTTATAACATGCCTCTTCCACTGAGTACTGACAGCAAACATGTGACACTGCTCCAGTAAGAGTACAGTGTTTTATACATACACACTCATGTTGTCACCTATCTTATACTCTACTAGTCCCCTTATACCACACTACACTGTAGAGGCTTAGGCCCATATGACATGACATGTTGTGCTTCACTATCCTCAGCCTCACTTGCATCAGATTACCTACAAATGCTTCGTTTCATCTCAGACAGAGCGCTTCCACACATGACAACCAGTATGCAGTAGCCATGTTGTCTCCAGCTTGACATTCATCTGCATGGCGTACTAACATCTAACTAAACCTACATTTTCTATGTATATTATACATATTTGACTTGTTTTGAAGCGCAGCACGTTCTTGTGATGCTGCGCTACGCTTCCACACTGGAGATCGGGGGAGGACAACTACAGTTTTATTGATATGAAATGGACAATATTGCCACTGACCTTAGATTTGGATATTGACATGCTTCTACGACTGTATTCATACTGTATTTGCAGCTGTCATTGCTCCATTTAGCAATGTGCAGAAAGTTAGTCACCTATCATCCAGGTAGATTTCTGCACATAACACTGCTCTTGCACGGACAGCTGACTGTTTCATGTATCACATATTTGCATAGCTTTCACATACAAATAGGGTATGTTGCAAATGTCAACATTGTCTGTGCAACGTTCGTGTTACGGGCAGTCTTACACGCCCCTACAGGAGTTTGCTGAATAGCTTGGCAGACATCTTTCCTTGCTGTACTCTCACTCTACTCGTACATGCCGGAGGCTTCGTGTATCATGGCCTAGGCTTTGCTGTGTGTTATGTCTATTTGTGGTGTGTGCATGGCTGTGGGTATGTCCCACTGCCATCATTTGTACAGGTGACAGCCCTATGGGTACTTCATGTAGACTGCTGTGTCATTTGACATGTCAGCACATACCTGCGGCCAATACTGAACTTCCTACTGCAGCGCTTTTCATACCTTCTGAGTTATGTTGCAGTCAACAATGCTGTTTCCTCAGACATGTATCCATTTCTGATCATACCTCTCAACCTCCTAGAGCAAAAATCTGGACAAAGCCTGAACTGATGGGGGGACAAATAAGGGTGGATTTTAAATATTGCTCTTACAAACGTAGATAGTTGACAGAATAATAGGTTTTGCATTAGTATGACTTTTCTGAAGATTTGGAGTCTTAAACTCAAATGTTTGTCATTATTGAATGACGTCAGTTCATAGGTTCATAGGTTCATACTAGGCTATCTGCCCTAGGGCATTTATAAGCCTAGCCCAGAGTTTTGTGGCTTTCGCCACCCCTTTAGTTTGAAGGATACTATGCCCATTATTTTGCTGTGCCTCTGTCAAGCAGTGACACTGAGGTTATCCCTGGGGTATACCTGCGATCTCCCATCCATTGGTCAAGATTTCTCTTGAACAAGGCCAGTGAGGTGCTCTGCCTCACATGAACCGGGATTTTGTTCCACAGCATAGGGAGTCTCTGGGTGATGAATCTGTCCCTCCAGCACGTCCTATTAATAGCCATGCCGAGGTTTAAGTCTCTTGCCCTTGTATTTCTGATGGATTTAGATTTTTTGAGGTGAAGCATGTTCATTAATTCCGGGTTGGACATGGACTTGTATGTCAGGCACAGGTCACCTCTGAGCAGTCGGTAAGCGACTGAATAGAGCTGGAGTTCCTTCAGTCGGGCAGCATAAGACATATTTTGAGACCCTTTATCCTTTAGTGAGGAACTTTGGGGCCTTTCCAATTGCTGCAGGTGTCGGGTCAGATACATTCCGAATGGGGCATTGTACTCAATCATTGGTCTGATGAGTGATGAGTACAGGGGAACGATGACCTCCCTTGATCTAGATGTGAATCCCTTCATGATCAGGTGGGCAATGTAGAAGGTCTTCCTAACTACTTTGGCAACGTGAGTGTCAAACGAAAGGTTACTGTCAACCTGGGTCCACAGATCCCTGATAACCTCTTCTGTGCTTAGTGGATTGCCACCTATATGGTAACTAGGGGTAACCTTGTTTTTCCCGAAGGGAATGACTATGCATTTTTTGGCATTTAACTTTAGGCCATGGCTCTGGCACCAGTTATCTGTTTCTATGTGACCCTTCTGAAGGATGTCTGTGTCAGATGGGTTTTCAACTATGGTGTCCAGTTTGCAGTCATCTGCAAACTTTGTCAGCCATAATCCTCCTGTGTTTGCCTGTACTTCTGAAAAGTAGATGCCGAACAAGAGTGGGCCCAGGACTGAGCCCTGTGGCACACCACTTGTGACAGGCTTGGAGTCTGACATGGCGCCAGCAACTCTGACCCTATGGGTTCTGTCACTTAGCCAGTTTGCAACCCATCTTGTGACGTATGGGTTTACGTTTAAGCTGGTGAGTTTTTCAATGATACCTGAGTGGGGTATTGTGTCGAAAGCCTTTGCCAGGTCAAGGTAGGCTGTGTGGACTGCCTTGCCCTCATCAATGGCCTTGGTGACTGTTTTGAAGAAGTTGACCAAGTTTAAAAGGCATGATCTGCCCTTGACAAAGCCAAACTGGGTTGGATCCAACGTCTGCAAGTCCCCTATGTCTTTATTTATGAGTTCCATTATGATCCTCTCCATAGCTTTGCAGACCAGGCTTGTCAAGCTGATGGGACGGTAGTTTCCGGGGTCGGTGGAGGCACCTCCTTTGTGAAGTGAGACCACCGTTGCCGTACGCCATTTCTTGGGTACGTATCCTGAGGTGAGACTAAGATTAAACAGTTGCCCTAACTGCGGGTTTAATTCCTCATTGAGTTCGTGGAGCACACAACCAGGGACACCATCTGGTCCCATGGATGCTGTGTTTTTTGCCTTGGAGAGAGCAGTTCTTACCTGAGCATTTGAGATGTTTGGGGGACTACAGTCCTCTGGTATAGATATCTCTCCTTTTGGGGAATTTGCACTGAACCTGTCAGCCAGTATGTTGGCAATGTCTGTAGGTTCTGTGATTTTTACATCATTTTGCACTAATTCTGAGCATATCTGGGAGTTTCCTCCCAGGTTTCTAACATAGCTAAAAAAGGCCTTATGATTGTCTTTTGAGTCCTTAGCGATATTTCTCTCAAAATTTGCCTTGGATGCTTTTATGAGAGATCTCAGTTTTTTACTTATAATGATCAAGGGTGTCTTCCCTTTTACGGATTTTGCTCTATCTTGTAGTAGCTTTTTCCTATTGTTTTACAGCCTGTTTATGGCTGGGGTCCACCAGACTGTACGCTTGCCTTTGGTACAAAGAGTCTTTGTTTTGTTTGGGATTGCCTGATCCATGCAGTCCTGGAGGTGCTGGTAGAAGGCATTTGTAAGTGATTCAGCGGTTTGAGTAATGGTTTCCACTGGCTTGGGGGCCTTGAAAGAGACCACACCAGTCTTTAGGAGTGTGAAGTCGGCTTTTGAGAAGTTCTTCACTGTGGTCTTTTTTATCTGGGGTGGGGGCGGGATGTGGACTTCCAGTGAGATTAGTTTATGATCTGATCTCACCAATGATGGGTATACTTCTGGTGTTGAACATTGTGACCCCATGTTTGTGATGATGAGATCCAGTATGTTTTCTCCTCTTGTGGGGATGGTGACTAGTTGTTCCATGGCATTTGAGTTTATGAACTCTAGGAACCTTTGGGCTAGAGTGTTGGGGCTTGAGTAGTGATCCCAGTCTATATTTGGATAGTTGAAATCACCCAGTATGATGGTGTTTGGAGATATATTTATCCCCTCCAGTGTTTTCAAGAAAGCTGTGTGAGGTTCCTGAGTTTGAGAGGGTGGCCTGTAACAGGCTACAAACTGCAGAGCAGTCTTGCCTATGGTTAATTGCACCTGGATGGTTTCCGATGCATTGTGCATTGCCACCAACCTTGAGGTGAGGGTGTCCTTGATGAATATGGACACCCCCCCTCCTTTCTTGGTGTTGTCCGGATTTTGGGTCCGGAACGCATGATATGAGGTAAAACCTGATAGTGCCAGGGTGCTCTCAGGAGCCTTGAACCAGGTTTCAGTCACAGCACAGACACAGTTCTTAGGTATTTGCCAGAAAGGTACAGATTTTAAGAGGAACACACCAAACATATGGGGCAAAACTCTGCACATTCTGCGTAAATCTGTACAGTTGCGAATTATGTTTCTGATATAGGATATCAATTTTCTTACACCAATACAAAGTATGGCGGCATCACAGGCCAGATGCCATTACATTTATATTGCAGAACACACCCACCCAGAGGGTTGTATTCCTCACAAAGGCCAACAGGTGCTTATCTGCACTAATTATTCTATCATGTACTTTATGTGTACGCCGGAATTTGCACTTTCTGTCAGTGGCAGTGCTCACATACGAGTATGGGGGACTGGATACTGTATCGGTGACACTGCATGACACCCTGAGGGACACCTTTCTTTTGAGTCTATTAACCTTCCACATTGACTTTCACAGGGCATACATTGTCATTAACATTTGTCGAGGTACATGCTTTAGACTTGTACATGTTTTGTCATTTGTCCTGATGTCTTTCCTCTCACCTGTCCACCTAGTATCACTAGTTCTGTTCATTTATTTCGGACAGGTTACCTTAATACCTCTCACCTGTACAAATTATGGGTAAACGACCCGAAATTTGACCTATGATCTTGTTACATTTGTCATAATAATGTGCCTTTCTGGTAAATTACTGGCAAGGCATTACAGACTGTGCGGTTAGATGATAATGACTGACATTTCTATGTCATGATTACTAACCCTCATAACATTCGTATTCCTGACTATGCCATTATTCTATCAACATTCTGACTTTGTCTGGGGTATATCTAATATAGTCCCTATTTGTATTTCATGAACTATGCCTTAGTCCAGCTGTCATATTCTGACAGTTTGGCAGGTATGGTTACCATCTTAGTCGTACGCATGTCCATCCATGATAATGGCCTACATGACACTGATATAGGTCCCTACATCTTCCCCCAATGGTTTACACAATATCCAGTAGATGGTTTGAACCTTTTTTGAGAATATAGGCATGTGCTATACCCACATCACTCCCATGGGGCGGACATAATAAATCTGTGCCAACCAACACCTAGGCCCATTTCTGCATACCCATGATTCCCATACCTGACACCCCTCCACAGTACCCATTAGACATGTTTAATGTGAGTGATAATAAAGTGTGAAGACACTTCTAAGCACTCCCCACTCTCCGGATATCAGGTCGTACGTCATACATTCTATCGACATATGTGTTATTACCCTTGCACTTGCTACTGTTGCATGTACTGCTATATCGTATTTGCAGGTGTGACTTCTTTGGCGTCAATGACGGTTGACACTTCGTATGGTTCGATTTTTGGGGTCCTGCAATGGACACCTATATTCATGTTTAAAGTGTAGAACTTGCCAGCCTGACACACTGGTACTTTCTGGCCAATGGTTTGGAAAGCAGCGGTTTATTCACCTTTTGTGCGTGTCTGTTTGTCTACCCATAATAGCTATACCATGCCCTATTTATGTACATGTGTTATATCTACAGGGACATATGTTTGTTGTGTATAGATATATACATGTACATATATACATATGTCTGTACATTCCTCATTTCATAATTTGCTTTGGTTTAAGTCTGTGGATTATGTGTATACACATATATCTATATCCATATCATACCTTTCAACTGTACAGATTGTCGCAGAATGGACAGCTGTTTGCCTCTTATCTTCGGTCTGTTTTTCATAACCTTGTGTCTATCTGGCAATTTAGTGGCATTTCATTAAAGACTGATGTTGGAAAATAATGACAAGCATTTTAGGTTACAACTTCATACCCTTCAGAGAACCCATGCTACTGACACACCTGTTATTCTATCCACTTTCTATGTTTGTTATGGCACATATCTGGGGATTGTCCCTATTTGTACCAGTAGTTTGCATGGCTTTGTCCGGTTTCATACTTTATGGGGTTAACAGGTTTGAGCCATGTATATATAACGTGAAGGAAACAGCATTCATTTGCTATGCTGTGAGTGGATTACACACGCGCAGGCGCACGTGCATATCCATATTGTGGGTTACATATGTTTAATAGATATTTCTGCTTACATGGCCTTTCATACTTCTGACCGTAACACTTACATATCTGTAGTCCGGTTTATGGACTGATGCGGAACACACGGTTCACCTTTACATATTTAAATGTGTGTACAGCATGAATGCATTCATTACACTTTAAAGTTATATGTGCAGTGGTTGTAGGTCAACCGGGACTGCATTCACGTTGGCCGGATGCCAGAATCACTATTCTCTTGCTGTTCTGTCTCATTGATATGCATACCCATAGTACTTTGCTACATCAACATATGCCTCACCACTTCACTTACAACACAGGCATCCATTCTCCTGCTGGGAAAAATGCAGTATTACATATTACGCATTCCCTATTGCCTACTGCTGTGGACCCCAGCTGCATTGTTAATCACTCCAAGGATATGTAGAACACAAAGGTATATAGTCGTGGCACATACAGGTCTTTGATTGGCAGGGTGTTCATGTAGTGATCTGGGTTTAGG